>NC_058413.1:64827669-64997840 GCF_002201575.2 Neomonachus schauinslandi | reverse complement strand
GACTGGGTGATAGACACTGGGGAGGGTATGTGCTCTGGTAAGCGCTGTGAATTGTGCAAGACTGTTGAATCTCAGATCTGTACCTCTGAAACAAATAATGCAATATATGTTAAGAAAAAAAAAAAGAAGAAGAAGAAGAAGGTAGCGGGAGGGGAAGAATGAAGCGGGGGAAATCGGAGGGGTAGACGAACCATGAGAGACGATGGACTCTGAAAAACAAACAGGGTTCTAGAGGGGAGGGGGGTGGGAGGATGGGTTAGCCTGGTGGTGGGTACTGAGGAGGGCACGTTCTGCATGGAGCACTGGGTGTTATGCGCAAACAATGAATCATGGAACACTACATCTAAAACTAATGATGTAATGTATGGGGATTAACATAAGAATAAAAAAAAAATTAAAAAAAAAAAAAGAATGAAAAATGGGAACTACTTTAAATGTGTCAGTGTTTGATAAGCTAAAAGGAGAGAAAAGATCAAGGCCACCTGTAAGTGGTTCAAGTATAGATGTCAAAGTGGACTTATGGTCCTGTTTCCTTGACAGCAATAAAGTTAGGATAGATTTGGAATACTGTGTCCTAAAAACCCTTCCCTTATCTGAAACTATTTGCCTGGGTCCTAAATAGAGGCTGCTTATCTGTGTCAAAGTGAGTTAGATCCTCAAAGAAAGAGTGGGATATTTTATTCTTACTGATACAATTTCAAAAGCAGTCTCTGATCATTTCTGATTTTAGAGTAAAAAGTTTCTTAGTGAATGGGAAAGCAATAGTCATTAAAAAAAAGTTGTTATGACATTTTATAGCTACAGCATGTCCTTGGGAGAAATACTGCTTCCTATTAAATTTGCAGCTGGCTTTATCTGGGTCTGTATTCCAGTCTTATGAATGACAGGGCAGATTTATGATGTCCAAGGGTTTTTTTTTTTTTTTTTAACTTTTTCAGCACAAATCTGGTCTCAGGGCCTCTGCTCAACATTTGAAATTTCCAGGAGAATTGAGGAAATGGTAGAATATCAAATATAGTGTTTTAAAAAAGAAACTAGTAAGCTTGATGTTGCTTGTCAGTATTCTTAGATTAGAAATTCATTGATATCCTTTTCTCATAGCATTTTTTAAATTGGCAGAATTAGGAAAATTATTCCTCATCTTTGTAATGTGCTTCCAAATGTACAAATTGTTTTAATTTTGATTATCTCATTTGATTCTCACTATGAACTTCTTAATTTTCATATTAGGAATTGAGGCTAAGAAATGTAAGGAACTTGCTCAGGGTCATGTAGCAGATTTATGTGTCTTGAAGGTCCATGATTTATCCATTGCTCTGGGCTGCCTCCAAGTTGAAAGAATTCCTAGAATTATTAGACATTTGGGAAGACATTTGCAAGGAGGGGGATTGATATCAGTTTGGGAAATGATTTTTTTTTTGGTTTTGTTTATCTCAAAATCATTCTTTTTCCCTCCCCATTTTTATTGATATACAACTCTAATTTCAGTTAAAGTTCCAAAATGAAAATTCCCAAGCGTTCTTTGATCCTTGGGATTTAACCATGTTCATAGTTTTGTTTGGGAAGTTTTAAGTTTCAAATTTTTACATGAGTGTTTAAGCTCATTATTGTAGTAATAAATAATCATTACATAATAATTATTCTAATAATAAATAACAAAATGTGTTTTAGTTTTCTAAGGCTGCTGGAACAAATGACACAGATGGGTAGCTTAAACAACAGAAATTAGTTTTCTTACAAATCTGGAGAGTAGAAGTCCAAGATCAGGGTGTCATCAGCAGAACTGGTTTCTTCTGTACCTTTCTTTTTGGTTTGCATATGGCTGTCTTCTGTCTTTGTTCTTAAATAGTCTCCTCCTCCCCTCCCCGCCAGGATGTATCTGTGTCCTAATCTCCTCTTCTATGACACCACTCATATTGGATTAGGGCCCACCCTAATGACCTCATTTAACTTAAATACCTCTTTATTTCCAAATATAATCAGATTTTAGGTACTGAGAGTCAGGGACTTCAAAATAAGAATTTTGGTATGGGGGGGAGACACAATTTAGCCCATAACAGATATATTGTTCATAATATTTCTGGAGTTTATTACAGTTATTACAGTTTCTAAAACTTAGTATTTGTTGAATTAAAAAAAAGGAAGTTAAATTATCAGGATGGGAGAAGTTTGAAGACTTAAAATCATCATAAACTTAATATTTAATAGCAGCCTATACTGCCAGTTAGTGGGACTCATTCTCCCTATAGGACTGATAGCTTAAGATGATCTTCAAACTTTTGGGATAACCATTTCTGACTTTAGCCATTCACTTTTTTATTCTACTTAATCGGTGCGTTGTCAAAATTGTAGCCATGTTACTTAGCAAAGTGAAATTACTTGAAATAAGAAAACAAAGGGGCAGATTTCTCATATGAATAGTTAAATTTGGAAGCCAATTTAGTTACACACAAAAGATTAAGTGGAACAGCTACTTACTGATAATTACATTACAATTTGACTTTTTATACAATCAATGCACATTCTGTTGTCTTTTCTCTTTCTAAATAATGTAAAATAACTGTGATTCATTAGACTAAAAAGTTTTGTTAAAATGGCAGAATGTATTTTTCTTTAATATAAAAATGTTTTTAATTAAAACTTTATCATTTAAAAATAAATTTATATTCTAGGGGTGCCTGGGTGGCTCAGTCAGTTAAGCATCTGCCTTCAGCTTAGGTCATGATCCCGGAGTCTTGAGATCGAGCCCCAGGTTGGGCTCCCTGCTCAGTAGAGTCTGCTTTTTCCCTTGGCCTCTGCCCCCCGCCGCCCGTTCATGCTCTGTCTCTCTCGCTTGCTCTATGTCTCTCAAAAAAATAAAATCTTAAAAGAAACAAAAAAAATAAATTTATATTCTAAATTTAAGAAGGATATATATATAGGGCAGTAAAAATACTTGTATAATTCCATAATGATGGATACATGTCATTACACATTTGTCCAAACCCATAATATGTACAACGCCAAGTATGAACAGTAATGTAAACTATGGACTTTGGGTAATTATAATGTTTCAATGTAGGTTCTTCAGTTGTAACAAATGGACCATTCTGGTGGAGGATTTTGATAATGGAGGAAGCTGTGCATGTGTGGGGACAAGAGGTATATAAGAAATCCCTGTACCTACCTTTCCCTCAACTTTGCTATGAATGTTAAATTGCTCTTAAAAAGTAAAGTATGAATTAAAGAATAATATATATATTCATATGCACATACATACACCTATACACCCCTTCACCCCAAACTGGAGGTGCCACTGAGTAATATCTTTTTTTTGTTTGTTTTGTTTTTTAAAGATTTTATTTATTTATTTGACAGAGAGAGATAGCGAGAGCAGGAACACAAGCAGGGGGAGTGGGAGAGCGAGAAGCAGGCTTCCTGCTGAGCAGGGAGCCCGATGTGGGACTCGATCCCAGGACCCTGGGATCATGACCTGAGCCGAATGCAGACGCTTAACGACTGAGCCACCCAGGCGCCCTGAGTAATATCTTTTGTAAGGTGGATCTAGTTGGGACACAGAGGAGTTAGCATGGGCATTAGAGTTAGAACCATGTGGGTTTGCACTGTGGTTGTATTATTCATGCTATATGATTTAGTTAAGTATTTAAGCTTTTTAAGACTGTAAAACGTGAAAAATAGTATGCTGTCTCACAGAGTTGAAGTGAGGATTAAATGTTTGTAAAGTGCCTAGAACATTCACCTACTCAATAATTTACTAAATAAATGGAAACTATTATTATGACTGATTATTATTTAACAAATTAATTTTCATGAGACTCTCAAAAGTTTATCTTCATTATCATAAGAGTTGTTATTTTTTTAGTATGTGTAATATTTTGCAGTTAAAAAAGTAAAATCCCACTTATTTCCCTTTGAAATATGAACAAAATAATTTTCTTCAAAGTTAACAAATGGCACTATTATTTATTATGCTATTTAGCAGAACTTATTTTGGATTTGATCTGTAAGCATGATTGCAGTAGATTGTGTATTTTGTGGAGTCATGTTAACTCTATCAAACTTGAAATGCCTAATGGAGTTAAAAGATCTTTAAATATTCTCAAACATTTTGTCTTTAATGTGTCTCACTTTAAAGATTTTATTTATTTATTTATTTTAGAGAGGGAGAGTGTGAGAGTGTGAGTGGGAGGGGGAGGGAGGGAGAGGGAGAGGGAAAAGCAGACTCAGTGTTGAGTGTGGAGCCCCATGTGGGCCTTGATCCCATGACTCTGAGATCACAACCTGAGCCAAAATCAAGAGTCAGCTGCCCAACCGACTTAGCCACCCAGACACCCCAATATGTCTCACTTTAGAGTAACTCAAAACTGTGGAAAGAGCTGAGATGTCCATTGACAGATGAATGGATAAAGATGATGTGGTATATATATATACAATGGAATATTACTCAGCCATCAGAAAGGATGAATACTTACCATTTACATAGACGTGGATGGAACCTGGAGGATATTATGCTGAATGAAATAAGTCAATCAGAGAAAGACAGTTATCATAGGGTTTCACTCATATATGGGATATAAGAAACAGGGCAGAGGACTGTAGGGGAAGGGAGGGAAAACAGAATGGGAAGTCATCAGAGAGGGAGAAAACCATGAGAGACTCTTAACTATAGGAAATAAACTGAGGGTTGCTGGATGGGGGTGGGTGGGGGGATTGGGTGATGGGCATTAAGAAGGCCACGTGATGTGATGAACACTGGGTGTTATACACAACTGATAAATTATTGAACACTACCTCTGAAACTAATGATGTACTATATGTTGGCTAATTGAATTTAAATAAAATAATAAAGTAACTCAAAAATACTATACCAACACTTTATTTTTCAAACTTATAAATTCAGAGTATTATAGTTTTAAGATAAAATTTGTTCTTTTTTTTAATGGGTAAGGGATCCTTTAAAAAGCAAAGCCACAAGTTATAAGAGATGGGTTTTAGAAGCAGCAACTGTGTGTGTGGCTTTGGAAAAATTGTTGAATATCTCTGTGCTCATTTGTACAATGGATACAGTGTACCCAATTACATAGAGTCTTTCAAGATACTGAATCCCTCAACAACGTGCTGTTTAATACATAGCAGGTACAGTTTGCTGGGGAAATTGGTAGAGGTTAATCTATCATTGTTTTACTGTATGTTTATTACCTGGATTTATGTTTTATCTGTTCTTTTCCTTTGCTTATGAATCTCCTTTTCAATCTGCATTTTTATTGATTTTCACTGTATTTTGTTTTGTGAATTTCATTATCTTTATTATTTTTAATACCTTATCTTTGGTAACTTTAAAATTTTTATTTCATTGGTTTTTATGCTTTTAATCTCTTTTAAGTTAACCTGATTTATTGTGTCTCTTCATTTTCTCTTTGTCTTTTTATTTAAAATTTTTGATTTTTGTTTGATTTAAAAAACCCTCATGTCTAGATTTCACTATTATTTTTTGAAGTTTTTCCACTTTATTCTCATTCACTGCTTTTTTCTAAACATTAAATTTCTATAATTTATTTAATTTTTCTTTTTATATTTTATTTTATTTTGTGATTTGTTTATTAAGTGTCATGAAGCATGGGTTTAGGATGGTAACAAACCATGAGAGACTATGGACTCCGAGAAACAAACTGAGGGTTCTAGAGGGGAGGGGGGTGGGGGGATGGGTTAGCCTGGTGATGGGTATGTATTAAAGAGGGCACGTATTGAATGGAGCACTGAGTATTATACACAAATAATGAATCATGGAACACTACATCAAAAACTAATGATATAATGTATGGTGATTAACATAACATAATAAAATAAAATAAAAAAAAAAAACGATGGTAGAAAGAGGAAACTGCACAAAGAAGAGAAATGATCACAATCATCCTTCCTTCTGGTGGTCTCTATTGTTGCCCCCTGGCTCTCTTACAGATATTTCATCACTTCAAAGGGGGCTTCTGAAAAACACTGTTCCATGTGACTCATCAGAATCAGGTGGCTCATCAGATACAGGGGTCTACTTTCCTCACTGCAGGAATTATTCTTTCTATGCAGAAGACACACTTGATTTTCTGTAGTAGTGCCACTTTCCAACATTCCACACACTCTGGACTGCTCACTGGGCATTGGACATTGTGAACCCCCAGCTATGTGACATACATAACCATTAGATTTTGAAGAAGCTGCCAATGGCATGCTCTAATCTAGAAGGAGATGGTAGGCAGGAGGTGATTTTCTGGAAAACATTTCTGGTCTGACCTTCATGAGAAACCTGCTGGAAAAGGACACAACAGCCAACTCTTATAGTATCCAGGCTTTGACTTTATACACGTATGCTTCTGATATATGTATGAGAAAGAAACTGCCTTTCTCAGCAAGAACTGCACTTGCTAGACTCATTGATGGCCTCCATGTTGCCAAATCAAATGTATATTTGCTGATTCTCACCTAACTTGTGTCCTCAGAAACATTCACAAGGTTGACAATTTCCTGCTTCTTCAAACACTTTCTTCTCTTGATTTTCAACATTTTTTCCTGGATTTTCTCCTGCCTCACAGGTTTCTTCTTAGTCCCCTGGGCAGATTCCTGCTCTTCTACTCTATTCCAAATATTGATGATCCTTGGTCTTGGTGCTCTCTTCTCTCTACTCTTTTCCCAACTGATTGCATATGTTTTCATGAGTTAAGATTTTGCTTATAGACTGATGACACCTCAGATTTTATTCATTCAACAAAAATTTTTTGAGCATCTCTTATATACATGTTGATTAGGCACAATGAACAACATGTACATGATTTCTCATAGAACTTGTATTTTAATGGGTAAAGTGAGACAATAAAATAAATAAAATATATAAAATGTCAAATGGTGATAAGGGCTATAGAGAATAAAGCAGGGGAGGGGGAGAGAGAATGCCAGGATGAGAGGAACATTACAATTTTAAATAGGATGGTTTGGGAAAGTCTTACTGAAAGGAAACCTTTAAGCAGAGACCTAAAAGAGAGGAGGCATGAAGCAAGTGCCTAACTGGGAGAAGAATATTCCAATCAGAGAGAATAGCAAATGCAAAAGCCTTACGGTGGAGTGTTACCCTGAGCTATCTGGGTTTGGATCTGAAAATCGGCTCAGATCTGGATGCTGAGTAAGAGATTATGGCTTTTTATTGGGACACCCACCTTCAGCCTCCTGCTCCTTTATTCTTGCTTTTTGTGATTTGGGATGTTGCCATGATGAGCACTATGCTCTATTAATCACCTCCAAAACTCCCCATGTGTCAACTCTTGGCTGTTCCTCTGTCGTTGCCACTCATTAACAGTAATTATGGCCTCCTGGCTTTTGGCAGTTAAATGCTTCCACTTTTCTAACTCTGTGACCATCTCTCCTTCCATCATCTTAGGCCCACAGAGAAGAGTCACTTCTGAATTTCTTAGTGATTCTGGTTCCCCTCTTTACCAGTATGTTCCTGATGGCCTTGGTTAATGATGTGTTCTCTGGGGAATTAAATAGAGCATAATCCCGGTCCTTTGGGCTTTTGAAATATCTCTATTCCAGCATGCCTACTTCTCTTAACCTCTTTTCCTTGCCTCTACTGTCTTCCAGAGAAGCACAGGCATTTATACTTTACTGAGGGTTGCTACTGTTTTTCTCATGCTTCTAAGTGCCAATCTTACAGAAAGTTTGCCCCATCTCTGGAGGTCCTGGTTAAGATATAAAACCCCATGTGTCTCTTAGTTGATGAATTCTTGCTTATCTACTCTGACATTCCAGCCTCCTTATCAAGTACCCTCAAAATCTAATCCCAGGTATGCTTCCTTGGTTCCTGCTAGTATATGCCAGGTAGTCCTTATAATTCTTTAGATGTACAGTCTCTTTTCTCCTTTACCAGTCTTGGCAAGTCATTAGCTGGGTTATGCTAGGATTTAACCCTAATTACTGGTCTTACTGCAAGGAGAAGAGGTAGGGGCAGTTCTTGAGGGGGTGCATCTTTTGCCTTGTAGAGGAGAGCTTTATCCATATTCCACTGGCCAGAATTTAGTTATCTGGCTGCATCTAACTCCAAAGGAAACTTGGTGATGAAATCTGTGTTCTGAGGAAGCAGAAGTAACAGGTTTGATGAGCATGTAGCCAATTTCTGCCAAAATGTCTTTAGGGCTTAAAAGAGTATATTGTCCTGGAAGGAGATTGATCTTTTTCAGCTTTTGACATGCTGCTTTTTAAACTTAGAGTAATTCCACTGGGATTAGTTTCTTCCTCTATAGCTATAGCTGCAAATGTTTGGTCAAGCATACTTGCTACCAGTGCTTGTACCCCGACCCTGTTCATTATTTTTTTCCAGTTCATATTTTTAGATTGTCTAAATTATGTTTCATATGTTTTTTAATTATGTTTACTTATGTTTCATCACATATTTTTGCATTTCAAAAGATTTCCTATATTGGTATATTTTAAATTGGGATAAAATTTTTTTCACTGTAAAAACAAATTGAAGTAGGAGTTAAGTAACACAGAACCATTGAACATAAGGTGAATGTTGTGTAATTGGAGATACATTCTTGAAAGGTTGCTTCCCAATCAAATCAAACTTTGCTATTGGTAGATATTAAAAATTAGAGATTTGTCACAATGATAAAAGAGTGGGTTGGTTAAAGAAATATAAAGATCTAGAAGAGGTTATAGACTGAGTTATGTCTTTTAAATATACTCTTAAAAAAATCAGGGCATACTTTGTTGTCCTTATAATGATTCACACACAAAAGAACAGCTTGATAAAAGATGAAACAAAGAAAAATCATTAGTTATGAGTGTATCTTTTCAAAATGCAGTATGGCATAATTTAGCAGGTAACGAGCCTTGTCTCTTATCACAAATCATTTTAGAAAAAAATTCCCTCATTTACAGCATTCTGCTTAACTATTCTAATCATTTGACATTTAAATATGGTTTGCATCATGAATGAGATTTTCTGTGAAGGAGAGCAATATTTTAATTTTCATTTCACACATGAAATGGAAGTATTGACTGTGTAGCACATCTAAGATTCGCATAAATCTGGATTGGAATTCTAATTGATTGCTTCTGACTTTCAGGCTTAATGTTTCCATATTTCAGAGAAACTTTAATTATAGACTATTAAAGTTGAAAGTGATCTTAAAGAGGGTCTGCCTTTTGTAATTGAGGAAAATGAAGCTCAGAGAGACTAACTTGACTATTACACAGTTAGTTCACCCACTTAATGCATGGGTATGTTCTATGTAGTAATGAGCTCTATGTTCTAGTTATTGTGCTAAATTCTGAATGAATGACAGTGAATCCTGCCTTCAAGGGACTCATAGTTGGATGGAGGGGACTGACATCTTGAGGTGTATTTAGAGAAATTGTGTTATAGTTGATCAAAAGTCAGTGGTGATCTTAGGTAGGGGAATTTTCTAATTCAATTTGTATTTTATAAAGATTATACTGATAGTATTATGGAGATTTTATCCCATTCTGCTTTTTTCTATTCAGAACATTTAAGATCTTTTTTTTTTTCCCTGTGGGAAATCTTTCCTTGTACCATCAGTTTATATTGTTTGCTCCTACTGTATGCTGTCATATCACTATATTTCACCTAACAACTTAGACCTGTCCAAAAAAAACACTCGATTTCCCCCTTGCTATTCCCCACAAACCTTTCCTTATTTCTGACGTCCTCATCCCAGTTAACAGTACCACTCTACACCCAGGCTTCTCATGCTACACTCTTTGATTCCTCACTTTCCTCACCCCCATGTCCAAACTATCCTCAAGTCTCAGTGACTGTACCTCTAAATATACCTCAAATACACTTATATTTCTTGCTTATTCCATTGCGACTACTCTTGTTCTAAGCCACCTTCATCTCTTGCTTGGATTGCTTTCATAGTTGCTTTACTGGTCTACCTAATTATACCTTCATTCCTGGAATATATTTTATAAACAGCAGCTAGAAGTCTCCTTTAAAAATTTAAATGTGATCATGTCATTTCCCTGCTTCAAACTTCCGTTGCACTTATGATAAAATTCAAATTTTTACCATGTTTTATAAAACTCTATATGATTACTGAGTTTTTTGATTTTATCTCCTATTATTTTCTTCCTTGCTCAGTGTGCTTCAGCTTGTCCCTTTCTGAGGGCTTTTTTTTTTTTTTAAAGATTTTATTTATTTATTCATGAAAGACAGAGAGAGAGAGGCAGAGGGAGAAGGAGGCTCCCAAGGAGCAGAGAGCCCGATGCGGGACTCGATCCCAGGACCCTGGGATCATGACCTGAGCCGAAGGCAGACGCTTAACCATCTGAGCCACCCAGGCACCCTCTGAGGGCTTTTATACTGGTTCTTTTCTCCTGCATAGGATATTCTGTTTCTGGATCTTTTCATGGCTGGTTCCTTTTCATCATTCTGGTCTTAATTCAGATCCAAAAAGCCCTCTTTAACCACCCAGACTAATGAGGCTTCCTTACCTTTCCCACATATTCTTTATCCTATCACTATTTATTATGTTTCTAGTAGTACCTACCACTATTTGAAATTATCCTGGTGTTTACATTTAATTTTTTTTTTTTTCTTTTCTGAGAGCAGGATCCTTTCTGCTGTTCACTGTTATATTCTTAGGGACTAAAACAGTGCCTTCACATACTGTGAAGGCACTGTATTAGTGATCAACAGTATTTTTTAGATGAGTAAATGAATTATAGCATTTATTACACTTTGTGTTATCAATACTTTAATTCTCTTTCTTTACAACTATAAGCTCTAGAAGAGTGGGAAACATGCCTGCCTTCCTCATCATTATATATTCAGAGCTTAGCACATAATAGGGACTTAAATATTTGTTGACTGGAGGAATATATGATTAATTCATTGATTGAGACTGGAGTTAAGAGAGGAGAGTTTGGAAACTATTGAGGTGATCACTTGAAAGATAATAAAGGCATTAACAGAACCAATGGCAGAAGGTACAAAAAGGAAGTAAGAGATTTAAGAAACCCAAAGGAAATATACTAGAGAATACTCAGCCCTTATTATAAAGGGTTCACTATGAGGAGGGAGGGGTCAAAGTCTGGGTGAAAGTGAAGATGATGGTACCATTTACAAAGATAAGGAAAAGCAGATTTGTAGCAGAGTGGGATAAGGGGAAGAAGCAAAGAGAGATAAAGGAAGAAAGGGGTGAGTTTAGGTTGGAATTATGTGAGTTTGTGATGCCAGCAATGTGGGCATCTGGCATCACAAACTCAGTATGTGGGACATCTGGCAGAAATTTTAATAAGATATATTATATGTTTAAAAAAAAGAAGAAGGAGATAGCAGGAAGGGAAAAATGAAGGGGGGGAAATTGGAAGGGGAGACGAACCATGAGAGACTATGGACTCTGAGAAACTAAGGGTTCTAGAGGGGAGAGGGGTGGGGGGATGGGTTAGCCTGGTGATGGGTATTAAAAAGGGCACGTACTGAATGGAGCACTGGGTGTTATACGCAAACAATGAATCATGGAACACTACATCAAAAACTAATGATGTAATGTATGGTGATTAACATAACATAATGATAAAAAAAAAAGATATAAACTTTGGTGCCCAAGAGAGATGTCTAAGCTGGATTTATGGATTATTGTGATATATAGGTAATACTTGGGCATTTAAGAAATTGCAATTGTCTGGATGTCAGACCATATGCTTCTCCTTCTTGTTGGCAACTCCCTACTGGCCCATTATTGAGGGAGGATCAAACTTCCTAGCCTGCTCACATCATGTTTGGCCATGTGGCTTTCCTTGACCTATGAATTGTGAAGTGATGTACCTCTTAAGGGGAAAAAGGTTTATGAAAGATCTTGTGGTCCACTATCTTTTTCTTTGCCATGAGATGGGTGTATTTCAGATAGGGGCTACTACTTTAGTGAACAAGATGCTGAGCCAAGCTGCAGTGTTGACCTATAAGAGACATAGCACATGTGCGAGAAATAAGCTTTTGTTATAAACCACTGAGATTTTGGGACTGTATGTTGCTGCAGCATAACTTAGCAAAAGCTGGCTGATACAGAGAGAGAATAGTGAGTGTCTAGAGTTGAGAATAGATGAGGGTGAAGGGCATAATTCCTAGGGAAATTTAAGGATGAGTCCAGGAAAAGGAGCTCACAAAGGAGACTAAAGCAGACTCCTGTGGTGGAAGGAGAATAAAGGGAGAAGGAATATATCACAAAAGCTGAAGGAGAAATGGCAAGAATAAAAGAGCGGTAAATGGTACCAAATGATATAGAAGGTTTTAAAAGTAGGAACTGAAAAGTGTTTTAAAAAAAATTAAATCCATTGGTGATCTTATATGAGAGCAGTTCTAGTTGAGTGATTAGGGAGTGACTTAGTGACAGAGATAAGGGTAGAATTCATCATTCAAAGTCACAAATGCTGCTTCCTGCATGATGCCTATTCTGATCCTCCTCCAGCCCAGTATAAACTTTCCTTTTGTTTAACCTCATTGCATTCATTATATTGTGTTTCTTTCTTTCTTTTTTAAAAAATTTTATTTATTTGGGAGAGAGAGCGCGTGCATAAGCAGGGTGAGGGGCAGAGGGAGAGGGAGAAGCGGACTTCCTGTTGAGCAGGGAGCCTGATGGGGGGCTCAATCCTGGGATTCTGGGATCATGACCTGAGCTGAAAGCAGTTGCTTAACTGACTGAGCCACCCAGAAGCCCCTCTGTGTTTCTTTCTGTTAACCTAGTAGAGAGACTTCCACTTTATCATTTAGAGTTTCAAATGAAAGATGGAAAGAATCCCATTACTAAGCAGTCAGTTTTTTCTTTTAAATTAAAGTAACTATAAATGGCCATTACAGATATAAAGGAGAAATGGTAAATTTTGAGATGCAAGTGCTTCAAGAAACAAGTAAAATTCAGAGAATGCATAGACTCTGCTTAAGATGGCAGAAAGGTAGACCTTTCTGAGATGTCCAAAGAGAGTAAACATGTGATTTCCTTTCATTTTGTGACTTTTATACTAGATGGTGCCCTACCCTCACCTCATCTTTGTTTGTCCCTCATTTCATCTCTGAATATCCTCCCATTATAGAGATTTATTTCATTCTTAAGCAACCCCTTCACTCATTCTATCTCCATCTTTAAACCAATCTGAAATTTAACCAATTCCCCACCCTTTCCCCACCCCTCCTTGACCTCATTTCAAAGGATTGAGACTTAGGGATGAGGTGCCTGTCTTAACACATGGTACACAGTAATCATAAAAGCTTTCAGCTTTTAGGAGGTATCAAAATGCCCCAATACCAAAATGTCCCTGAATCAAAACTCCTGAGTTAAATGGACATGTCAAGGTGTCACTGTGATTCTGAGAGGGGTCTACTTGAGATCTTAATAGTTTTAGTTTACAGAATCAAATTATCTACTTCATAGGGTCGCCTAGAATCAACAGACTTTATAATGTCAGTGTCTGTAGCTTCTCCCAGGAATCCCCTTTTCTCCCTGCTCTGCTTTTATACCCACTCATAGACAGTAGAAGTTCAATCCTAATACATTGTTAGACAAGATGAGGATATAATTGTGTTTACTTCATATATTTCACTCTTGAAAAGAGAATTAATCATCATTATAATAACTTTGTTCTAATTTAGAGAGTCACGTTAAAACTCAATTTTCAAAAATAGTCTGTAACCAGAAATTGAGCATAAGGACACTTTTGGGCTAATAAAATATAGTTTGCTGTAAAGCTTCTGCACTCAAAACTTTATGTAGCAAATTAAACAGCTGTACAAAGGCATATTCCTAGGAAAATGACAGGTGACAGCCTGACTCAAGGGAGAAATGAGAAAAATGTCGGTCTTACAATATAGTAAAATAATTGGTGATTAGGTAAGGAAGGGAATTAACATTTATCTCATATTTGTTATGTGCCAGTCATCTTAAATATGTTATCTCACTTAATCCTTATAACAGTTCTATAAGGTTTTTTTCTTTTTGTACAGATGAGGAAACTGAGACTCAGCAATTGTTATATGATTTGTCCAAGGTCACACAGCTCAGACATAAAACAGAGACAAAGCAGACATTTAAAAATGATAATGGCTAAGTTTTGTGGCAGGCATGATTCTAATTCCATTATGTGTATCAATACTTAATCTTCACAACAGCCTGATGGGAAGTAAATAGTAGTATCACAATTTTACAGATGAGGATATTAAAGCCCAAAGAGGATAAATACCTTACCCAAGTCATACAGTAAGTGACAGAAGTGGAGTTTAAATCCACACTGTCTGAATTCAGAGCCTGTGCTTTTTACCCACTATGATAAAATGCCTTTGCTGAGCGTTTATGATCTTACTAAGAGGGCACTAATCCGTAGTTCCTGTTCTTCCTTCTGATATCTAGCCCTTACTTTTTATCTTTCTTTCTTCAAGCATTTATTCATAAAGCAAGACTTTTTAATATGCAGTCTCTCTTCTTAACCATTACTCTACACTCTCTGTTACTACTTGTTACTTTTTGTTTCATATATGTTGTTTCCTTTAATTCCAGCAACAGCTCTGAACAGTTCTCATCCCTGTGTTAAAAGCAGAGGGAACAAAGGCATAAAGTTCATATGGTAAACATGCAGCACATTCAAAACTCAGACTGGATCTGGATCACTTGTACATTCTTGATGGGACTGGAAAGTGGCACAACCATTCTGGCAACGGGTTTAATACCTTCTTATAAAATAAACATGCAATTACAATATGTTCATACAAAATCCTATACACAAGTATTCACAGCAGCTTTATTTGTAATAGCCAGTATCGGGAGTCAGCCCAATTGTCCTTCAGTAGGTGAATGGTTAAACAGTTTGTAGTGCATTCATACCATGGAACTCAGCAATGAAAAGGGATGAACTATTGATATACAAAATAACTTGGAGGAATCTCCAGGGAATCATGCTGAGTGGGGGAAAAAAGCCAATTTCAAAAAGTTACCTAGTATATGATTTCATTTACATATTTGGAATGACAAATTTTAGAAATGGAGAATAGGTTAGTGGTTGCTAGGAGTTAGGGATGGAGATGGGGATAGGGTGAGGTGAGTGGGGTTATAAAAGGCAAGAGGGATCCTTGCAGTTATTGAAGTGTTCAGTATTTTGACTCTGGTGGTGGATACAGGAATCTACACATGTGATAAATTGTACAGAATTAAGCATGCATGTATGCACGTGCACACACACAAGTAAAACTGAGGAAATATGAATGAAATCAATGGGTGTTATTAATGGCCATATCCTGGTTGTGACAATGTACTGTATGTAATACTGTGTTATGTAGTATTTTTTTTTAAAGATTTTATTTATTTATTTGACAGAGAGAGACACAGCGAGAGAGGGAACACAAGCAGGGGGAGTGGGAGAGGGAGACGCAGGCTTCCCGCAGAGCAGGGAGCCCGATGTGGGGCTCGATCCCGGGATCCTGGGATCATGACCTGAGCCGAAGGCAGACACTCAACGACTGAGCCACCCAGGTGCCCCGTGTTATGTAGTATTTTAGTTACCACTGGGGGAAGAGGGATGTAGTATACAAGGCATTTCTCTGTGTTATTCCTTAAAACTGCATGTCAATCTATAATTATGTCAGTTAAAATTTTTATTAAAAAATGTGTCAGGGAATGAATAGACCTGTAGAAAAGAAAGAGAAACAAGAAGTACAGTAAGAGTTAAATAAGAAAAATCTGTTACAGAAAAGTATTAGCTCTATAGGTGCCTATATAGCCAAAATATTCATGATAATAATCTACACGTGAAGGATTACAAGTAGGTTTTTTCCTTCACTTTCTTTTTTCTTTTACTTTTAACTATATATCTTCCTTTTTTCTAAATTAATTTGTTTTATTACTCTTGTAAAAAGTTAAACACATCTGTACTAGTTATAAAAAGCAAACTAGGTTTGGTTCGCTCTAAAATATGTGCTCTTAGGTATTATGTGAGGAAATTACTAACTAGATGGTTGAATAGAGTTTATAACATATAGGCTAATTTTCTTGACACATTTATATTTGTTTCCCCTACCAGATCAGTGAGGACAGGAGCACTGCTTTGTCTCTTATCCTTAATATTTTGCAAAGATCCCAGGCACACAGTAGATGCTCAGTGAATAATTGGTTTTACAGAGTGATGTTGCCACATTAACCCAAATAAATTAATGCTTTCATTTCATGGCAGCCAATGGACAAAACATCTTATGTGGCAGCCAATGCACAAAACATCTTATGTGATCCTTTTAGAAAGTTTGAAGAATATCACCTTCTTGTCTTTATAGCAAGTACAAAAAGCAGTAATATGCAAATAAATAGCCCTGCAGTTGGGACCAGTTCTGAACATGATGGCACTTAATGACAGGTTTTTGTTTTTGTTTTTGTTTTTTTCTAAGAATAGAGGGAGATGAGCAGTAATTCTCTATGTAACAAAAAACCATCTATACTTCAAGATCCAGTTCAAACGTTACCTTCCTCACTTACCAAATGAAACTTTCCTGATTACACTGGGTAGAATTAGTCCTTCCTCCAATTATAGTCGCATAGCACATCACACATAACTTCTAGTGTAGTATTTATCTCAATGAATAACACTGTTTATAAAATGTTTACCCCTTCTTAGAATGAGTACTTAAGAAGGTGTGAACCATGTTTTGTTCGTTGTACTTCTAGTACTTACCACAGTGCTTTAATGTTCAAACATGTTTATCAATGAATGAGTGGGTGATTGATTATATATACCTATATTATGTAGATTGAAGTGTGCCACTTTCTGAGCAAGATAACCTTTGTTAATTCTGTGCAGACTCGAAGTAATAAGGAAATAAAAGGAAAGAAAATCGATAAGGAAACAAATATTCAGTAAGGGGAAAAGCCCCGTACGATACAAGCTAAGAGAAGCAATCATGTAATTAATGTGTTTTGAGTATTTAGGCCAGCAGAGTTGGGTCTTTCTATATGTTTGACTTTGAGAAATTTAAAAAAAAAATTACAAAGGCTAATTATTCTAAACAACAAGAAGTTCTTTTACACTGGCTTTCTTTCTTGACTGAATAGCTTTGCTATTATAAAGATGCAGAATGTTTTTCTGCTTGAGTGTTGTGCTTTTCAGTTCTTCCCCTTAAAAGCTGGCTGCGGTTACATATGTGAGAATTGCCCAAAAAACAGCATTTAATGACAAATATTGTACTTTGACAATTTTGTTCCATTTGCAACCTAACCCAGTAACATGCGGTTAAATCTGAGCTACCAAGAAAACATATCCAGAACTGTTAAAATTTGCTTTTTATAATTTAGCTCATATTGCATCATGAACATCTCTCCATGTTGTTAAATTTTTAAAAATTGGATTTTTAATAGATTCAGAATATTATATTCAATAGATATATAATGATTTTCATAACTAGACTGCTGCTGTGGGATAGAATTTTTCCAATTTCATCATATTAAAAAATGACACCATAATCAATGTTCTCAATCATACACATTTTTCCTTCTCTTTTGAATCATTTCTTTGGTATTAATTCTAGAAAGTAGGATTACTAGGTCAAAGGGTATAGGTATTTTCATGGCTCTTCCAATGTTTTGCTGTTATATTCTAAATTTTTTTTTCAATTTAAAGGGTATTATACGAAAACAATGAATCGTGGATCACTACATCAAAAACTAAGGATGTATGGTGACTAACATAACATAATAGAATAAAATTAGATTCTCAAAAAAAAAATAAAGTGTTAACAGTAATATATGAGTGTACTAATTTTACCATAACCTCACTAAAATCAGTTGTTCATTATTAAAGATTGACTATTTACCAAATATATTTCCATTATGATAAATTTTCTATTTATATCCTTGTTCATTTAACTGCTAGTCGTCTCTGTTGTTTTAATATACAGTTGGTGTAGACTGGATGTTTGTGTCCCACCCAGCTTCAAATGTTGAAATCCTAATGCCAATGAGATATGGTATTAGGAGGTGAGGACTTTGGGAGGTGATTAGGTAATGAGGACAGAGCCTTCATTAATGGAACAGTCTTCATAAATGGAGTTAGTGCTATTATTATTAAAGAGGTGAGAAAGCTCCCTTCTGCCATGTGAAGATACAATGAGAAGTTGGTGGTCTGCAACCTGGCAGTCTGCTCTCACCAGAACCTGATGGTGCTGGTGCTCTAATCTTGGATTTCTAGCCTCCAGAACTGTGAGAAATAAATTTCTGCAGCTTATAAGCCATCCATTCTATGGTATTTTGTTATAGTAGCAGACTGAGGCAGCAGTATTTAAATAAATTCTTATGAAATTATAGATGTTAATCTTTTATAGCTTACAGAGTAAATATTTTCCAGTTCTGTTGCTTTCCTTTTCACTTGAGTATTTTTTTTTAATACTGAAGTTTCAAAATTTTCTGTGTTTGACAATGTTTTCTTTGTTAGGTGCTCTGCTTCAAACCTTAAAAAATCAACATCTATCAAAAGACTGGGAAGTAGTCTGTTCTGTTTTCTGTAATTTACAATTTGTTATTCACTTATAGTTTTTTTTTTTCTGTTTTATGGGATAAGGCATAGGTTTATGTTTTTTCATTCTCCAAAAGATCTAAGACCAGTGGATAAAGGCATCCATAGGAAGAAACTAGGGGAAACTAGGGAAAAACTAGCAGCATGATGTAGTGGAATGAGTATAGGCTTTATTTACATGTTTAACCCATACGACATGATCTTACATAAGTTTCTTATCCTCTGTAAGTCTCTATTTCCTCATTTGCAAAATGGGAGTAGTAATAGAACTTACCTCAGAATTGTCGTGAGCTTGTAAATCACTTAACACAGTGCCTGGCATGTGGTAAGCATTCAGTAAATGCCTGATATTTTTATTATTGCTCTCATTATTATTATTATCATTGTTATCAATAATATAGAATCTTTATTATTGTCTAAGTCACTGTACTAGCTCCATAAATAAAACTTAGATCTTATCCTTTCAGATCTTCTAGGCTACTTGAAGAGATAAATAAATATGAACACATATTCATAATAGAAGTTAGAAAGTGATTGATATCACAGGAGAAAATATAAAAGTTTATAGGAAATTAAAGGAAGGAAAGATTATATCCAGTTGGTGAAGAAGGGTTTTTTTTATAAGCACAATTTAGAATTAGGGTAATTGAACTAAGGGAATTCTAGGCAGAGAATGAACAAAAGTAGAGAGAGAAAAAATAGGTATAATCTACAGTTTGACTGGAATATAGTGAGCAAGAAAGAGGAAATAGGAAAATATAGTTGGAAGCCTAGATTGGGATCAGATTGTGTGAAGACTTGAGGTCCGATCAAGATGTTAAGTGACAGTTTTGGATGGGAGCATCACATGCAGTATATGTTTTATCTAGCAAACTATGAACTGTTTTATGGAAGACACTATATTATATTTTATATTTTATTTTTTCTAATTATTTTATTTTAACCTTTTTTATTTAAAAATAATTCTAAACCTAAGGGTGCCTGGGTGACTCAGTTGGTTAAGCATCTGACTCTTGATTTCAGCTCAGGTCATGATCTCAGGGTTGCTGGATCAAGCCTCACATCGGCTCCATGCTGAGCAGGGAGCCTGCTTAAGATTCTCTCTCTCCCTCTCCATCTGCCCCCCTGCATCCAACCCCAGCTCTCACTCTCTCTAAAATAAATAAATAAATAAATGAATAAATAAATAAATTTAAACCTACAGAAAAGTTGCAAAAATAGTATATGGACTTCCTGTGTATCCATATTCCCCCAGATCTTAGCATTTTACCCTGTTTACCTCATCATTCTATATACGTATTATTTTCTCTGGTTGTAATTGCAGACATAATGCTTCTTTACTCCTAAAATCTTCAGTGTTTATTTCCTAAAAACAAGGCGTCTTAAAATACATTCATAGTACAAATATCAAAATTAGGAAATTAACAGTGGTATCTGACTCACAGATCCTATTAAAATTTTGCCAATCATCCCACTAATTTAGGTCTTTATATAAAGAGAAAAAATCTTCTATATAACCCAACCCAGGATCACATATTACATTTAGTTGTCAAGTCTTTTTGTTCTTCTTTAACGCATAATGGTTCTTTGTTTTTCATGACCTTCACATTTTTTTTGAAGAGTACAGGCCATTTATTTTGTAGAACTCTTTCAATTTTGATTTATCTGATATTTCCTCATGATTAAATTTAGGTTATGCATTTTTGGCAGGAATACAACAAAAATGATATATCCTTCCCAGTGCATCATATCAGGAGGCACATGATATGTATTTATGCCATTGCCGATAATGTTAACATTGATCACTTGGTTAAAATGTTGTCAAGTTTCTGTAGGGTTACTATTTTTCCCTTTCTTATTAAGCAGTATTTTGTGAGGAGATACTTTGAGACTATATAAGTATCCTGTTTGTGATGAAGATTCTCTCATTCCATATTGTTTCTACATTTGTTAGTTGGCTTTTTCTTATATGAAAAAACTTTCACTTTCCTTCCAGTTTATTTATGGATTCTTATTTTAGTCTATGGTATGTAATCAGTTACTGACATTATTTACTATTGTGTTCAGTTTGTCCCAGATTTGCTACTGTGAGTGTCTTTAAATGGTCTTTTATGTCCTTTAGACACATCCTTATCATTATTTGAGCACTTCTTACTTTCTGCATAGCAAGATGTTCCAGTTGTAGGCAAGACTGGTTTTTATTTTTTAAAGGTTTATTTATTTATTTGAGAGAGAGAGTACAAGTTGGGGAAGGGCAGAGGGAGAGGAGAGGGAGAGAGAGAATCTTCAAGCATACTCCTTGCTGAGTGCAGAGCCTGACATGGGGCTCCATCCCAGGACCCCAGAGATCATGACCTGAGCCAAAATCAAGAGCCAGCTGCCTAGCTGACTGAGCCACCCAGGTGCCCCTAGGCAGGACTGTTTTAAATATTTCTGTGATCCAATGAGACACCACCTCACACCAATCAGGATGGCTAAAATTAACAAGTCAGGAAACAACAAATGTTGGTGAGGATATGGATAAAAGGGAACCCTCTTACACTGTTGGTGGGAATGCAAGCAGCCACTCTGGAACAGTATGGAGGTTCCTCAAGAAGTTAAAAATAGAGCTACCCTATAATCCAGCAATTGCCCTAGTAGGTATTTACCCCAAAGATACAAATGTAGTGATCTGAAGGGGCACCTGCACCCCAATGTTTATAGCAGCAATGTCCACAATAGCCAAAGTATGGAAAGAGCCCAGATGTCCATCAACAGATGAATGGATAAAGAAGATGTGGTGTATACATAATGGAATATTACTCAGCCATCAAAAAGGATGAAATCTTACCATTTACATCGACATGGTTGGAAGTAGAGAATAGTAAACTGAGCGAAATAGGTCAAGCAGAGAAAGACAATTATCATATGGTTTCACTCATATGTGGAATATAAGAAATAGCGCAGAAGATCATAGGGGAATAGAGGGAAAACTGAATGGGAAGAAATCAGAGAGGGAGACAAACCATGAGAGACTCTTAACCATAGGAAACAAACTGAAGGTTGCTGGAGGGGAGATGAGTGGGGGTATGGGATAACTGGGTGATGGGCATTAAGGAGGGCACATGATGTAGTGAGCACTGGGTGTTATAGGCAACTGATCAATTATTGAACTCTACATCTGAAACTAATGTAGTATATGTAAGCTAATTGAATTTGAATAAAAAAAGAAAAAAATACTTTTGTGCTCTTCAGGGTTTTACACCTAGATGATGATGAATAAATACTTTATACTGAATGATGAATAAATACTGAATGAATGAATACATGATTAATATAAACTGCAGGTTTACATAAAGACATACTGTTTTTCTTTCTTTGTGTTTTTAAACATAAGTCCAATTATTCTTTTCACAAAGACTGAGCCAAAAGGGACTTTTTCAAAAGAAGAAAGTAATTTTTATGAAGAAGTATAAAATAAGAAATTTACTTCATTCATTTATTATTTATTTAAAAGTATACATTGGCACCTACTGTATCCCAAATATTATGTTTGGTATTGGAGGTACAACAGTGAACAAAACAAAATAGATATGGCCCTGCTCTTACAGAGCTTATAGTCTGCTGATTAATAGATTGCTGCAGAGGGGTGCCTGGGTAGCTCAGTCGTTAAGCGTCTGCCTTCGGCTCAGGTCATGATCCCAGGGTCCTGGGATCGAGCCCCGCATCGGGCTCCCTGCTCGGCGGGAAGCCTGCTTCTCCCTCTCCCACTCCCCCTGCTTGTGTTCCCTCTCTCGCTGTGCCTCTCTCTGTCAAATAAATAAATAAAATCTTTAAAAAAAAATTGATTGCTGCAGAAATACTTAAAAAGTCCAGTTTCAATCTTTAGTTTTTTCTATTTTGCTTTGTTGGTATTCTGTCAAAAAAGAAATGGGTATCAATGAAAAAGTAAATTTATTTTGAAAGCCTATACTCTAAATCATGCTGGGGCCTCATTTTTGAATGGAATTCTAAAATGTATAAGACATGTCTCTCTTACTATCATAAAATTTACTCTCTAGTAGGAAAGACAAATCTGGTAGTTTAGCACAGTAGAAAAAATATAGGCCTAGAGTTAAAAAATACAGGGTTTGAATCTGAGGTCTTTTCCTTCTACCTCATCAACCTTCAGCAAATTATTAACCTCTCTGAGGTTAATAATACTTAGTACTTCACTCTCTGTAATGTACAGGAAGATAATGATGCCTAACTTATGCTGTTTATTTCAGCAAGATATGTGACAAAAATCCCAATATAAATCCCTGGTTTAAATAAAAGGAAATGTACTGACTCACCTAACTGGACATCCAGTAGGGCAGGTTTCAGGGTTGTTTTATTCAGTGAATCAAGGATGTCATCAGGAATCTAGGTTCCTTTTGTCTTACCTCCTTGTCATCCAAGTGTTGTATCATCTTTTTTTTTTTTTAAGATTTTATTTATTTATTTGAGAGAGAGAATGAGATAGAGAGAGCATGAGAGTGGGGAGGGTCAGGGGGAGAAGCAGACTCCCTGCTGAGCAGGGAGCCCGATGTGGGACTCGATCCCAGGACTCCAGGATCATGACCTGAGCCGAAGGCAGTTGCTTAACCAACTGAGCCACCCAGGCGCCCAGTGTTGTATCATCTTAAGACTGTTCCTTTTCATAGTCTGGTGGGCTACCTGCCAAGAGCAATGTGGGTTACATGCTTCCTTGTTCTGTTCAACAGGAGAGAATGGGTGCCTCCTGCCAGCTATCAAACAAATAAAAGTTTCTCAGTCTCATTGGGCCAACTTAGATTATACACCTAACTTCAAAATGTCACCAGGGGAATGAAATATGTTGATTTGCTCAAGCCTGGAAAAGGGGATATGATTATCATAGCTGGTACAATCAGAGCTCAAATTGGATCTGAGTTCAATTTCTGAAAGCCCATTTGTGTCATACCATGGGGGAAGATGACATGGATTTGGGGAGAAGCTTTTTCTTTAAACCATAGCTATTCAAATTCAGGAAAATTTGGAGAATTGGAAAGGGCATTGCAGACACAAGTATAGAAGTGGAAGGGTTTTTCTTATGTGTTGCAGTATGAATAAGGAAAATCATTGCTATTCCATATTCTCCTTATTTTAGGCTAGAATCAGAGCTGTCTTTTGTTTTGGAATTCTCATATTCCTATCTAGATATTCCTTCCATGAGACTGAAATCACTGTTTCCCTCAATACCACTTCTCACTCTCACCAATCGAAAAATAAATTTATCTTCTATCTTTATTTAGATGTATCTAAGGACAGAATAATTATCAGTTTGCCATGCTCAAAATGTGGATGTGTGCATATGACTGAATGATTGACCATCACAATTAGGTACAATTTGCTGCACCTGTCTGTTACAGATTATGAAACAACAGAAACTAGTAGTAAGAAAGCAGTATATTGTACCTTTAAACAAATATGTCAACCAAATATTTCAACAGATTTCCCACTTGCAAATTCAATATGATAAACTTGAAGTCAAATGCAATTTGAGAATTTAGAATCTGTATTTTAGTTGTTTTCTTAATGTAACATGAGAAGTCATTTTGAAATTATCATGCCATAGTTTGATAATTGAAGCTTGACGAGAAGTAAAAAGTAGGTTTTGTGACATTTCTCAAATTTTCTAAGAGATGGCATTTCTTTTTTGAAAATTGCCACAGTTGATGTTATTTCTTATTTATCTTCATCTATGTTTTACTGCCAGGAGAAAAAGGAGGTACAGAAAATCTAAACCAGGAAGAGTTCTTTCCTGCCTTACATCAACTCAGGGAAGAGATGGTTGATGGGGTTTCTGTATTGAATAATTTATCAGGATTCTTGAATTCTAATTTGAAAAACAGGACATTTCTTGAAAACAATTCACTGTATACGATATAAATATAATTCCACACTCCCTAAATTAGTTAAATTACAGTATATAGTTAATTGTAGGGCACACAGCACTGTATTTCTGCAGGTTTGTCACATCTCTTCATCTGAAGTTGATCCATCATTATTTTTCTTCCATTCCCTTTCTTGCAGGCAACATCTCTACTTGTGCCTGTTTCTTACAGTGTCTCTGTTCTGTGTTACAAGAGCCTCTAGGCTACTCTTGCAAATGTCTTGGAGTCCACTCAAATGCCACTTTTTCTCTCTTCATTTCCCAGCTTTCTCTTTCCTTTGTCATTTTATGCTTTCTGTTTTTATTTCTCCCTCTTTTTTTCTTTAATTTTCTGCAGAGTCACACACTGTGTCTTCCAGCATACTGCCCATGTCACTCCTTTTTCTTCTTTTCCATTGTTCATCCCCCTTTTACTAATTTTTTCTGACTTCTCTTTTGTTTTCTGCTTTGAAGAGTATTTTTTTTTATCAACTCTCTTTCTTTTATTCCCTTCCACTTTCCTTCTTTCCCTTCTCTTTCCAGTGGGATGAATTATCTCTGCCTGTCTAACAGTTCCATTCACTGTGAGGAGAGTTTGCTTCTGGAAGCAAACCTGGTTTGTTTTCTCAGTTTAAAGCATCTCTTAGCTGAAGTGGAGAGTGACAGTGATGAACATCAACCTGCTTTGCATGATTGGGGCTTGCTGTTTTAGTTTTTATAATCACTGCCATTAATGTATGGGCAAATCACAGACTACTTCAGACAGGATTAGGAATCCCTCCCCCATGTTTTCATTAACACCCTGTATCACTTTCAAACACAGCACTTACTCCATAGTGTAACTATCTATTTATTTGATTGGGAGCTTCGTGAAGGCTGAGACTGTATTTTCTAACCATCTATATTTTCAGCATTTAGCACAGTGCATTTTTATGACAAATACTCCATTCATCAAACACACGTTAAACAGAGCCATGGTAGCACAGTTGTACATGTTTGCATATATAATCCTAGGGGGCAGCATTCACATCACACAATTTAAATTTTGTATATTCATTACAGTTTTCTGGCAGATGGCAGTCAAGTATGTAGTTATAAGAAAATCATTTTATTATGCCAGTTTCTCAACAGATGAAGGTAAATTTTTTTTTTAAGAAAGGGGCACCTTTTTCCATTTTATTCAGAAATGACTTATAGGCTGCTGGTGGCCCTGTTTGTATTTGATTTATATTTATTAATACTCCATTTCCTGCAGATTGCATCTGGATTATTTTGCTAAAGGTAGGGCTTTCACTTTGAAGAAGGTGAAATGCAGTGTATTTTTAATATAAAAAATGAGGTGCTGATTCTCTTAATGGGAGAAAAATGACTTTTCTACCTCATTCCTTTTCATATATGGTTTCCTCTCCTTTATTTTCAATGACTTGCCAATTTCTTATTTCTTTCTAATGTGTCAGTCAATACAGCAGTAGTAATTGTTCCAGCACGTACACATATCAAGGTTGCTGAGATTATTAAGTGCTAACACCATACCATCCCATCCCCAAGCCCATCCCCATAAATATCCCTACCTAGCATTGAATTGTACCTTTTGGTTCCAAGATAGAATTTTGTTATATTCCATCACAGTTATCTTCTTCCAATTTAAAACGGATTTAATTAAGCAGTTCTATATATCTGGTAATAACATGAACAACATTTACTGATTCATTCCTATGTAGTAGGCACTTTTCTAAGAATTTTTAGGTACTTTTGTTGTTCCTGTTTTTGTAAATGAGAAAACCTTGATACAGAGAGTTTAAGAATTTGCTGAAGTTCAGGTCGCGGTGGCAGAGCCAGAGTTCAAACCCAGCAAACTGTACTTTTCGCCAAAAATACATGCTGCCACCCACTGGCATTATTCTTGATAAACTTAATCAGAACTGTAGAAAGCGCTTTCAGGATTCATTTTTTTTTAATTATTTTATTCTTATATTATCCCCATACATTGCATCATTAGTTTTAGATGTAGTGTTCTATGACTGATTGTTTGTGCATAACACCCAGTGCTCCATGCAGAATGTGCCCTCCTCAATATGCATCACCAGGCTAACCCATCCTACCACCCCCCTCCCCTCTAGAACCCTCAGTTTGTTTTTCAGAGTCCATCATCTCTCATGGTTCGTCTACCCCTCCGATTTCCCCCCCTTCATTCTTCCCCTCCCGCTACCTTCTTCTTCTTTTTTTTTTTAACATATATTGCATTATTTGTTTCAGAGATACAGATCTGAGATTCAACAGTCTTGCACAATTCACAGCGCTTACCAGAGCACATACCCTCCCCAGTGTCTATCACCCAGTCACCCATTCCCCCACCCCACCCCCCACTCCAGCAACCCTCAGTTTGTTTCCTGAGATTAAGAATTCTTCATATCAGTGAGGTCATATGATACATGTCTTTCTCTGTTTGACTTCTTTCGCTCAACATAATACCCTCCAGTTCCATCCACGTAGTTGCAAATGGCAAGATGTCATTCCTTTTGATGGCTGCATAATATTCCATTGTATATATATACCACTAGTTCTTTATCCATTCATCTGTCAATGGACATCTTGGCTCTTTCCACAGTTTGACTATTGTGGACATTGCTGCTATAAACATCAGGGTGCACGTACCCTTTCGGATCCCTACTTTTGTATCTTTGGGGTAAATACCCAGTAGTACAATTGCTGGATCATAGGGTAGCTCCATTTTCAACTTTTTGAGG
Organism: Neomonachus schauinslandi; assembly: GCF_002201575.2. NCBI lineage: Eukaryota > Metazoa > Chordata > Mammalia > Carnivora > Phocidae > Neomonachus > Neomonachus schauinslandi. The sequence continues at coordinate 64,970,651 of NC_058413.1, read as the reverse complement.
AACCTGCATACTGTTTTCCAGAGTGGCTGCACCAGCTTGCATTCCCACCAACAGTGTAGGAGGGTTCCCCTTTCTCCGCATCCCCTCCAACATCTGTCGTTTCCTGACTTGTTAATTTGAGCCATTCTGACTGGTGTGAGGTGGTATCTCATTGAGGTTTTGATTTGGATTTCCCTGATGCCGAGCGATATTGAGCACTTTTTCATGTGTCTGTTGGCCATTTGGATGTCTCCTTTGGGAAAATGTCTGTTCATGTCTTCTGCCCATTTCTTGATTGGATTCTTTGTTCTTTGGGTGTTGAGTTTGATGAGTTCTTTATAGATTTTGGATACTAGCCCTTTATCTGATATGTCATTTGCAAATATCTTCTCCCATTCTGTCGGTTGTCTTTTGGTTTTGTTGACTGTTTCCTTTGCTTTGCAAAAGTTTTTATCTTGATGAAGTCCCAATAGTTCGTTTTTGCTCTTGCCTCCCTTGCCTTTGGCGATGTTTCTAGGAAGAAGTTGCTACGGCTGAGGTCGAAGAGGTTGCTGCCTGTGTTCTCCTTTAGGACTTTGGTGGACTCCTGTCTCACATTGAGGTCTTATAACCATTTTGAGTCTATTTTTGTGTGTGGTGTAAGGAAATGGTCCAGCTTCATTCTTCTGCATGTGGCTATCCAATTTTCCCAACACCATTTGTTGAAGAGACTGTCTTTTTTCCATTGGACATTCTTTCCTGCTTTGTCAAAGATTAGTTGACCATAGAGTTGAGGGTCCATTTCTGGGCTCTCTATTCTATTCCATTGATCTATGTGTCTGTTTTTGTGCCAGTACCATACTGTCTTGATGATGACAGCTTTGTAATAGAGCTGGAAGTCCGGAATTGTGATGCCGCCAGCTTTGCTTTTCTTTTTCAACATTCCTCTGGCTCTTTGGGGTCTTTTCTGGTTCCATACGAATTTTAGGATGATTTGTTCCATTTCTTTGAAAAAAGTGGATGGTATTTTGATGGGGATTGCATTGAGTGTGTAGACTGCTCTAGGTAGCATTGACATCTTCACGATATTTGTTCTTCCAATGCATGAGCATGGAACGTTTTTCCATTTCTTTGTGTCTTCCTCAATTTCTTTCAAGAGTATTTAATAGTTTTCTGAGTACAGATCCTTTGCCTCTTTGGTTAGATTTATGCCTAGGTATCTTATGGTTTTGGGTGCAATTGTAAATGGGATCGACTCCTTAATTTCTCTTTCTTCTGTCTTGTTGTTGGTGTATAGGAATGTCACTGACTTCTGTGCATTGATTTTATATCCTGCCACTTGACTGAATTCCTGTATGAGTTCTAGCAGTTTTGGGGTGGAGTCTTTGGGGTTTTCCACATAAAGTATCATATCATCTGCAAAGAGTGAGAGTTTGACTTCTTCTTTGCCAATTTGGATGCCTTTGATTTCTTTTTGTTGTCTGATTGCTGTGGCTAGGACTTCCAATACTATGTTGAATAGCAGTGGTGATAGTGGACATCCCTGCCGCGTTCCTGACCTTAGGGGGAAAGCTCTCAGTTTTTCCCCATTGAGAATGATATTTGCTGTAGGTTTTTCATAGATGGCTTTTATGATATTGAGGTATGCACGCTCTATGCCTATACTCTGAAGAGTATTGATCAAGAAAGGATGCTGTAGTTTGTCAAATGCTTTTTCTGCATCTATTGAGAGGATCATATGATTCTTGTTCTTTCTTTTGTTCATGTATTGTATCACATTGATTGATTTGCAGATGTTGAACCAACCTTGCAGCCCAGGGATAAATCCCACTTGGTCGTGGTGAATAATCCTTTTAATGTACTGTTGGATCCTATTGGCTAGTATTTTGGTGAGAATTTTTGCATCCATGTGCATCAGGGATATTGGTCTGTCATTCTCCTTTTTGATGGGGTCTTTGTCTGGTTTTGGGATCAAGGTAATGGTGGCCTCCTAAAACAAATTTGGAAGTTTTCCTTCCATTTCTATTTTTTGGAACAGTTACAGAAAATAGGTATTAATTCTTCTTGAAATGTTTGGTAGAATTCCCCTGGGAAGCCATCTGGCCCTGGGCTTTTGTATTTTGTGAGATTTTTGATGACTGCTTCAATTTCCTTAGTGGTTATAGGTCTGTTCATGTTTTCTATTTCTTCCTGGTTCAGTTTTGGTAGTTGATACATCTCTAGGAATGCATCCATTTTTTCCAGGTTATCTAATTTGCTGGCCTAGAGTTGCTCCTAATATGTTCTTATAATTGTTTGTATTTCTTTGGTGTTGGTTGTGATCTCTCCTGTTTCATTCATGATTTTGTTGATTTGGGTCATTTCTCTTTTCTTTTTGATAAGTCTGGCCAGGGGTTTATCAATCTTGTTAATTCTTTCACAGAACCAGCTCCTAGTTTCGTTGATCTGTTCTACTGTTTTTTTAGTTTCTATTCCATTGATTTCTGCTCTGATCTTTATTATTTCTCTTCTCCTGCTGGGTTTAGGCTTTATTTGCTGTTCTTTCTCCAGCTCCTTTATGTGTACAGTTAGTTTGTGTACTTGAGACCTTTCTTGTTTCTTAAGAAAGGCTTGTATTGCTATATACTTTCCTCTTAGGACTGCCTTTGCTGCGTCCCAAAGATTTTGAATAGTTGTGTTTTCATTTTCATTGGTTTCCATGAATTTTTTAAATTCTACTTTAATTTCCTGGTTGACCCATTCATTCTTCAGTAGGATGCTCTTTAGCCTCCATGTATTTGAGTTCTTTCCAACTTTCCTCTTGCGATTCAGTTCTAGTTTCAAAGCATTGTGGTCTGAAAATAGGCAGGGAATGATCCCAATCTTTTGGTACTGGTTGAGACCTGATTTATGACTTAGGATGTGATTGATTCTGGAGAATGTTCCATGGGCACTAGAGAAGAATGTGTATTCTGTTGCTTTGGGATGGAATGTTCTGAATATGTCTGTGAAGTGCATTTGGTCCAGTGTGTCATTTAAAGTCTTTATTTCCTTGTTGATCTTTTGCTTAGACGATCTGTCCATTTCAGTGAGGAGGGTGTTAAAGTCCTCCACTATTATTATATTGTTGTCGATGTGTTTCTTTCTTTTTGTTATTTTTTTTAAAGGTTTTATTTATTTATTTGACAAAGAGAAAGCGAGAGCAGAAACACAAGCAGGGGGAGTGGGAGAGGGAGAAGCAGGCTCCCCGCTGAGCAGGGAGCCCGATGTGGGACTCGATCCCAGGACCCTGGGATCATGACCTGAGCTGAAGACAGACGCTTAAAGACTGAGCCACCCAGTCGCCCTCTTTGCTTTTGTTATTAATTGCCTTATATAACTGGCTGCTCCCATGTTAGGGGCCTAGATATTTACAATTGTTAGATCTTCTTGTTGGATAGACCCTGTAAGTAGGATATAGTGTCCTTCCTCATCTCTTATTTCAGTCTTTGGTTTAAAATCTAATTTGTCTGATATATGGATTGCCACCTCAGCTTTCTCTTGGTGTCCATTAGCATGGTAAATGGTTTTCCACCCCCTCACTTTCAATCTGGGGGTGTCTTTGGGTCTAAAATGAGTCTCTTGCAGACAGCATATCGATGGGTCTTGTTTTTTAATCCAATCTGATAGCTTGTGTCTTTTGATTGGGGCATTTAGCCCATTTACATTCAGGGTAACTATTGAAAGATAGGAATTTAGTGCCATTATATTGCCTGTAAGGTGACTGTTACTGTATATTGTCTGTGTTCCTTTCTGGTCTATGTTGCTTTTAGGCTCTCTCTTTGCTTAGAGGACCCCTTTCAAGATTTCCTGTAGGGCTGGTTTCGTTTTTGCAAATTCCTTTAGTTTTTCTTTGTCCTGGAAGCTTTTGATCTCTCCTTCTATTTTCAATGACAGCCTAGCTGGATATAGTATTCTTGGCTGCATATTCTTCTCATTTAGTGCTCTGAATATATCTTGCCAGTCCTTTCTGGCCTGCCAGGTCTCTGTGGATAGGTCTGTTGCCAATCTAATGTTTCTACCCTTGTAGGTTACATATCTCTTCTCCCGAGCTCCTTTCAGGATTTTCTCTTTGTCTATGAGACTCGTAAGTTTTACTATTAGATGTCGGTGTGTTGACCTATTTTTATTGATTTTGAGAGGGGTTCTCTGTGCTTCCTGGATTTTGATGCCTGTTTCCTTCCCCACATTAGGGAAGTTCTCTGCTATAATTTGCTCCATTATACCTTCTGCCCCTCTCTCTCTTTCTTCTTCTTCTGGGATCCCAATTATTCTAATGTTGTTTCGTTTTATGGTATCGCTTATCTCTCAAAGTCTGCCCTCATGATCCAGTAGTTGTTTATCTCTCTTTTTCTCAGCTTCTTTATTTTCCATCATTTGGTCTTCTATATCACTGATTCTCTCTTCTCCCTCATTTATCCTAGCAGTTAGTGCCCCCATATATGATTGCCCCTCATTAATAGCCTTTTTGATTTCAACTTGGTTAGATTTTAGTTCCTTTACATCTCCAGAAAGGGTTTCTCTAATAACTTCCATGGTTTTGTCAAGCCCAGCTAGTATCTTTAAAGTGATGATTCTGAACTCTAGATCTGACATTGTACTAATGTCCGTATGAGTAGGTCCCTGGCAGTCAGTAGTACCTTTTGTTCTTTTTGTTGAGGTGATTTTTTCCGTCTTGTCATTTTGTGCAGAAGAGAATAGATTAATGAGAGAACAAAATGCTAGCAGATTAACAACGTCCCCAGAAAATATACTCTAAACAAATCAGAAAAGACCTGAAGCAGTGGGAAAAGAAAGGGAAAGAGAGGAAAGAAAGAAAAAGAAAAGAAAAGAAAAAGATAAAGATAAAAACAAAAGAACAAAACAAAACAACAACAACAAAAAACCCAGAATGTGATCAAATATGATCAGTGTGGTATATAGATCAGTGCCACACACTAGATTTTGGGTGTATTTTGGTCTGTTAGAAGAAAGTGCCTCCCAAAATTTTAAAGAAAGAAAAACATATATATACAAAAATAAGGGTTGATATGATGAAGGGATGGAATATGACTGTAAAGATGGAAATTATAAAAAATTTTATAAAAGGAATTCATAAGAAGTTTTTTGAAAAAAGAAAGAAGAGGATTTAAAAATAAAAGAAAAAAATGGAGAGAATGTGATCAGGCAGGGGAGTAGAAAAAAATCATATACTAGAGATTTGGGGAATATTTTGATCTGTTAGAAGAAACTATCTCAAATTTCTAAAGAGAGAACAACTTATATATATATGCCAAAAATATGGGTAACTACTATGAAGGATAGAATATGACTCTAAAAATGAAAAATAAAAATGTGTTTTAAAAAAGGGATTGATAAGATGTTGGTTGAAAAAGGGAAAAAGAAAAATTAAAAAAAAAAAGAAAAAGAAAAAAGACAGTTAAAAAAATTAACTTTGAAAGACTAAAGAATCATGGTAAAAAAGCCATGAATTCTATGTGCAGTATTCCACTAGCGCTGGAGTTCTGCCGTTCTCATTGATTGGTAAACTTGGTCTTGGCTGGCTGTTCTCGCTGATCTTCTGGGGGAGGGGCCTGTTGCCGTGGTTCCCAAATGTCTTTGCCGTAGGTGGAATTGCCCCGCCCTTGCCCCGCCTGGGCTAAGTCATCTGCTCAGGTTTGCTCTCCGGAGCTTTTGTTCCCTGCGAGCTTTCTGTACAGCTTTGGAGGTGGAGAGTGAAAATGGCCGCCTCCCAATATCCGCCCCAGAGGAGCCGAGAACTTGGGGCCCTGCTCCTCAGTGAGCCCCCAGAGAAAAGCCGTCAGTCACTCCCGTCTCCCCGGTCTCCAGCCGCACTCCGTGCTCACCCGGCCTGTGACCACGCGTTTCTATCTCTGGCACTCGACCCCGTGTGGAGTCTCCAAACCCAGCAGATCTGTACAGTGCGCTCTGCACCGCTCCTCCTGGGGGAGGAAGGTGAGTCTCCCTGGATCTGCTGCTTGTTGGGTCCCTGCTGGAGGAGCAGTGGCCCGACTGTGCCACGGATCACGGTTTATGGCAACCCCGACCTGAGAGCCCACGCCTGGGCTCCGCCTCTGCAACCGGCTTCCCTGCTCTGATATCTGGGAGCTTTGGGGCACTCAGGCACCCCCGGTCTTTCTGTGACCCCAAGGGTCCTGAGACCATGCTGTCCCGCGAGGGTTCCACCCCCAGCTTAGCCACCAGAGTGACGTCCCTCAGCAGAGCAGACTTTTAAAAGTTCCAATTTTGTGTTCCACGGCTCTATCACTTGCCAGAAGTGGCTGATGGAGGCCCCTCCCCCGCCATCTATCCCCCCAAATATCTCCTCGGATTCACTTCTCTGCACGTCCTACCTTCCAGAAAGTGGTCGCTTTTCTGTTCAGAGAGTTGTTGCTATTCTTTTCTTCAATCTCCTGTTGAGTTTGTAGGTGTTCAAAATGGTTTGATCCCTATCCAGCTGAATTCCTGAGAGGAGACAAAATCCAGGTCTCCTACTCCTCTGCCATCTTGCTCCGCCCCCCACGCTTTCAGGATTCTTTAGCATATAAACAGGGTTATACTAAAATGTTAAAACCCTTTCCTTCAAGATTCATTTCCTTACTCCTATGCAATTTCTTTCCTTTCTCCATTTATTTTCTCTTTCTTCAATGTAACATTATACTGATAATAATAACAAATATTTATATGATACTTACTCCTGTCCATACTTTTTGGATTTTAATTATTTAGTACTCACAACTACCGTAATTTAGATGTTTTCATATCCCCCATTTTAGGGGAAGGTCACACAACTAAAGTGGCCATGTAGTGTGGCCAAATAGTGTAGGTGCAGATTCCATGTGCTCAAACTTTGTGTTATGTATGAATCAGATTCATATAAACCAGGACTCTGAAGGCCTGGAATCTTCTCTTTTACTGGCTATGTGATCTTCGGCTGATTACTTTATATCCTACTTTTCTCATTTGTAGGATAAAGAGTTTCGCTTAGGTAACATCTGTAGTCAACATGGTAAGTCTATAGATAGGAAAAAGTCATGGAAACAAGGACATCTACAGTTCAAGGCCTCTTGACTGATAATTAGTGGTGCAACTTTGAGCAATCCATTCAATTTCTCAGAGACTCAGCTGTCTTTATAAAATGGAGATAATAATCCCTACTCTTCACCAAGTTGTTATGAGAACCCAGTAAGAAAAGAGATAACATGCTGTTAAAGGTTCCTATATTTGACATAATATTATATATCAGGTATCTTATTATATAAGTAATAACCGATTTGTTGCAGAATCTTAAAGATGAGCAGTTCACAAAAAAGAAAATAACAATCACAAATAATTTTACAGTTCAGAAATAATCACTGTTAACATTTTATGGTATATACTGTTAGTCTTTTTTCCTCTTATGGATATGCAGCAGCTGCTACCAATGCCCCACTGCTATCCCTCAGATCAGACTACTGCACTGTGCTCCAGAAGATTTCTAGCTGCCAGTGTGTGCCTCTCTGTGCTTGAGGGCTTTTTCAAGAACCAAAGAAGACCATTCTGTTCATGAAAGACAGACAGGGGCAGGCTGGAAGTGCCTGGAAATGAACAGTTCCTAGGAGCAGCCCTTAAACCATGACTGACCTGACTTGGAGTATAAATATGATTTCATCCCCCTTGCTCCTTTGGTGGGACAGTTAGTTGTGTGTTCTAGTCTGTTTCCCTATGTGATTAAGTTCCAGCTGTACACTGCAGTGGTTGGTTTGGTAACATACATTTTATAGGCTTCCTTTCCTCACCTGTGTCACTTTCCCACTCTCCTGATGTTATTTCTGTACTTCCCTTATAAGTAAATTGCACTCAGATTCTTGTCTCTGGGTCTGCTTCTGAAGGAAACCCAAAGTTAGACAGAATAGGGTCTGATGCATAGTAGCTGTTCAGTACAGTTTTTTGGATTCTTATTTTACATAGAAGGAAATCGAGCCTTGGGTATGTAGAGCCAGAGTTTGAACCCGCAGGTTTGACTTCAGAGACTGAGCTTTAACCCTTGTGCTTTAAGAATGGATAGCAAACCTTGGGGCGCCTGGGTGGCTCAGTTGTTAAGCGTCTGCCTTTGGCTCAGGTCATGATCCTAGGGTCCTGGGATTGAGCCCCACGTTGGGCTCCCTGCTCAGCGGGAAGCCTGCTTCTCCCTCTCCCACTCCCCCTGCTAGTGTTCCCTCTCTGGCTGTGTCTCTCTCTGTCAAAAAAAAAAAAAAAAAAAAAGAATGGATAGCATTCCTGATGTGTCCAGGAATATACTCATAAGAACAGCCTCCTAACCGGTCCTCTTCTACTCTTGCTTCTAACCACCTTTGAACATGTAGATGAGGTTATGTTACTTCTCTGCTAAAAATTTTGTAGAAGTTTTCCAGTTTACTTGTAGTAAAAGCCAGAGTTCGTACAAGATCATACATGAGTTGGCCTCTCCATCTCCACTGCCTTTTGACCTCATTTCCAATGATATTCTCCTCTCTCTTTACTCAAAGCATACTAGTCTGTTGGCTTTTCCTCTAAGATGCTAAGAACACTTTGCCTCAGAGCCTTTGCATTGGCTGTTCTATGTTCTTATCCTGATATCTATGTGGGTTGTCCCCGTATCTCCTTTAGGTTTCTGATGATATTTTTTTTTCTTTTTTATTATGTTATGTTGATCACCATATATTACATCATTAGTTTTTGATGTAGTGTTCCATGATTCATTGTTTGTGTATAACACCCAATGCTCCATTCAGTATGTGCCCTATTTAATACCCATCACCAGGCTAACCCATCCCCCCACCCTCCTCCCCTCTAGAACCTTCAGTTTGTTTCTCAGAGTCCATAGTCTCTCATGGTTCATCTCCCCCTTTGATTCCCCCCTCATTTTTGCCTTCCTGCTATCTTCTTTATTTTTTATTTTTTAACATATGATGTATTATTTGTTTCAGAGGTACAGATCTGTGATTCAACAGTCTTACACAATTCACAGTGCTCACCATAGCACATAACCTCCCCAATGTCTATCACCCAGCTACCCCATCCCTCCCACCGCCCACCACTCCAGCAACCCTCAGTTTGTTTCCTGAGATTAAGAATTCCTCATATCAGTGAGGTCATATGATACATGTCTTTCTCTGATTGACTTATTTCTCTCAGCATAACACCCTCCAGTTCCATCCACGTCGTTGCAAATGGCAAGATCTCATTCCTTTATCCATTCATCCGTTGATGGACATCTTGGCTCTGTCCACAGTTTGGCTATTAGGACATTGCTGCTATAAACATCAGGGTGCACGTACCCCTTCAGATCCCTCCATTTGTATCTTTGGGGTAAATACCCAGTAGTGCAATTGCTGGATCATATGGTAGCTCTATTTTCAACTTTTTGAGGAACCTCCATACTGTTTTCCAAAGTGGCTGCACCAGCTTGCATTCCCACCAACAGTGTAGGAGGGTTCCCCTTTCTCCGCATCCCTGCCAACATCTGTCCTTTCCTGACTTGTTAATTTTAGCCATTCTGACTGGTGTGAGGTAGTATCTCATTGAGGTTTTGATTTGGATTTCCCTGATGCTGATGATGTTGAGCACTTTTTCATGTGTCTGTTGGCCATTTAGATGTCTTCTTTGGAAAAATGTCGGTTCATGTCATCTGCCCATTTCTTGATTGGATCATTTGTACTTTGGGTGTTGAGTTTGATAAGTTCTTTATAGATTTTGGATACTAGCCCTTTATCTGATATGTCATTTGCAAATATCTTCTCCCATTCTCTCGGTTGTTGTTTGGTTTTGTTGACTGTTGCTTTTGCTGTGCAAAAGCTTTTTATCTTGATGAGGTCCCAATAGTTCATTTTTGCCCTTGTTTCCCTTGCCTTTGGCGGTGTTTCTAGGAAGAAGTTGCTGTGGCTTAGGTCGAAGAGGTTGCTGCCTGTGTTCTCCTTTAGGATTTTGATGGATTCCTGTCTCACATTGAGGTCTTTCAACCATTTGGAGTCTATTTTTGTGTGTGGTGTAAGGAAATGGTCCAGCTTCATTCTTCTGCATGTGGCTATCCAATTTTCCCAAAACCATTTGTTGAAGGGACTGTTTTTTTTTCCCGTTGTACATTCTTTCCTGCTTTGTTGAAGATTAGTTGACCATAGAGTTGAGGGTCCATTTCTGGGCTCTCTATTCTGTTTCATTGATCTATGTGTGTGTGTTTATGCCAGTACCATACTGTCTTGATGATGACAGCTTTGTAATAGAGATTGAAGTCCGGAATTGTGATACCACCAGCTTTGGTTTTCTTTTTCAACATTCCTCTGGCTATTTGGGGTCTTTTTTGGTTCCATACAAATTTGAGTATTATTTGTTCCATTTCTTTGAAAAAAGTGGATGGTATTTTGATAGCGATTGCATTGAATGTGTAGATTGCTCTAGGTAGCATTGACATCTTCACAATATTTGTTCTTCCTATCCATGAGCATGGAATGTTTTTCCATTTCTTTGTGTCTTCCTCAATTTCTTTCATGAGTATTTTATAGTTTTCTGAGTATAGATTCTTTGCCTCTTTGGTTAGATTTATTCTAGGTATCTTATGGTTTTGGGTGCAATTGTAAATGGGATCGACTCCTTAATTTCTCTTTCTTCTGTCTTGTTGTTGGTGTATAGGAATGCCACTGACTTCTGTGCATTGATTTTATATCCTGCCATTTTACTGAATTCCTGTATGAGTTCTCGCAGCTTTGGGGTGGAGTCTTTTGGGTTTTCCACATAAAGTATCATATCATCTGCAAAGAGTGAGAGTTTGACTTCTTCTGTGCCAATTTGGATGCCTTTTATTTCTTTTTGTTGTCTCATTGCTGTGGCTAGGACTTCTAATACTATGTTGTTGTTGTTGTTTTTTAAAGATTTTATTTATTTATTTGATAGAGAGACACATAGCGAGAGCAGGAACACAAGCAGGGGGATTGGGAGAGAGAGAAGCAGGCTTCCCGCAGAGCAGGGAGCCCCATTTGGGACTCGATCCCAGGACCCTGGGGTCATGACCTGAGCCGAAGACAGACGCTTAATGACTGAGCCACCCAGGCGCCCTAATACTATGTTGAATAGCAGTGTTGATAGTGGATATCCCTGCCATGTTCCTGACCTTAGGGAGAAAGCCCTCAGTTTTTCCCCATTGAGAATGATATTGGCTGTAGGTTTTCCATAGATGACTTTTATGATACTGAGGTATGTACCTTCTATCCCTATCCTCTGAAGAGTTTTGATCAAGAAAGGAGGCTGTACTTTGTCAAGTGCTTTTTCTGCATCTAATGAGAGGATCATATGGTTCTTGTTCTTTTTTTATTAACGTATTGTATCACATTGATTGAGTTGAGGATGTTGAACCAACCTTGCAGCCCAGGGATAAATCCCTCTTGGTCATGGTGAATAATCCTTTTAATGTCCTGTTGGATCCTCTTGGCCACTATTTTGGTGAGAATTTTTGCATCCATGTTCATCAGGGATATTGGTCTGTCATTCTCCTTTTTGATGGGGTCTTTGTCTAATTTCGGGATCAAGGTAATGCTGGCCTCCTAAAACGAGTTTGGAAGTTTTCCTTCCATTTGTATTTTTTGGAGCAGTTTCAGAAGAGTAGGTAGGAATTCTTCTTGAAATGTTTGGTAGAATTCCCCTGGGAAGCCAGCTGGCCCAGGGCTCTTTGTTTTTGGGAGATTTTTGATGACTGCTTCAATTTCCTTAGTGATTTTAGGTCTGTTCAGGTTTTCTATTTCTTCCTGGTCAGTTTTGGTAGTTGATACATCTCTAGGAATGCACCCATTTCTTCCAGATTATCTAATTTGCTGTCCTAGAGTTGCTCATAATATGTTTTTATAATTGTTTGTATTTCTTTGGTGTTGGTTGTGATCTCTCCTCTTTTGTTCATGATTTTATTTCTTTGGGGCCTTTCTCTTTTCTTTTTGAAAGTCTGGCCAAGGGTTTATCAATCTTATTAATTATTTCAAAGAGCCGGCTCCTAGTTTCGTTGATCTGTTCTACTGTTCTTTTGGTTTCTATTTCATTGATTTCTGCTCTGATCTTTATTATTTCTCTTCTCCTGCTGGGTTTAGGCTTTATTTGCTGTTCTTTCTCCAGCTCCTTAGGTGTAGGGTTAGGTTGTGTATTTGAGACCTTTCTTGTTTCTTGAGAAAGGCTTGTTATGTTATATACTTTTCTCTTAGGACTGCCTTTATTGTATCCCAAAGATTTTGAATAGTTGTGTTTTCATTTTCATTTGTTTCCATGAATTTTTTAAATTTTTCTTTAATTTCCTGGTTGACCCATTCATTCTTTAGTAGGATGCTCTTTAGCCTCCATGTATTTGAGGTCTTTCTGACTTTCCTCTTATGATTGAGTTCTAGTTTCAAAGCACTGTGGTGTGAAAATATGCAGGGAATGATCCCAGTCTTTCAGTACCAGTTGAGACCTGATTTGTGACCTAGGATGTGATCTATGCTGGAAAACGTTCCATGGGCACTAGAGAAGAATGTATATTCTGTTGCTTTGGGATGGAATGTTCTGAATATATCTGTGAAGTCCATTTGGTCCAGTGTGTCATTTAAAATCTTTATTTCCTTGTTGATCTTTTGCTTAGACGATCTGTCCATTTCATTGAGGGGGGTGTTAAAGTCCCCCACTATTATTGTATTGTTGTCGATGTGTTTCTTTGCTTTTGTTATTAATTGCCTTATATAACTGGCTGCTCCCATGTTAGGGGCCTAGATATTTACAATTTTTAGATCTTCTTGTTGGATAGACCCTTAAGTATGATATAGTAACCTTCCTCATCTCTTATTACAGTCTTTGGCTTAAAATCTAATTTGTCTGATATAAGGATTGCCATCCCAGCTTTCTTTTGGTGTCCATTAGCATGGTAAATGGTTTTCCACCCCCTCACTTTCAATCTGGGGGTGTCTTTGGGTCTAAAATATGTCTCTTGCAGACAGCATATCGATGGGTCTTGTTTTTTTAATCCAATCTGATAGCCTGTGTCTTTTGATTGGGACATTTAGCCCATTTACATTCAGGGTAAGTATTGAATGATATGAATTTAGTGCCATTATATTGCCTGTAAGGTGACTGTTACTGTATATTGTCTGTGTTCCTTTCTGGTCTATGTTGCTTTTAGGCTCTCTCTTTGCTTAGAGGACCCCTTTCAAGATTTCTTGTAGGGTTGGTTTCGTGTTTGCAAATTCCTTTAGTTTTTGTTTGTCCTGGAAGCTTTTTATCTCTCCTTCAATTTTCAATGACAGCCTAGCTGGATATAGTATTCTTGGCTGCATATTTTTCTCATTTAGTTCTCTGAATATATCATGCCAGTCCTTTGTGGCCTGCCAGGTCTCTGTGGATAGGTCTGTTGCCAATCTAATGTTTCTACCATTGTATGGTACAGATCTCTTCTCCCGAGCTGCTTTCAGGATTTTCTCTTTGTCTGTGATACTTGTAAGTTTTACTATTAAATGTCGGGGTGTTGACCTATTTTTATTGATTTTGAGGGGGGTTCTCTGTGCCTCCTGGATTCTGATGCCTGTTTCCTTCCCCAAATAGGGAAGTTCTCTGCTATAATTTGCTCCAGTATACCTTCTGCCCCTCTCTCTTTTTCTTTTTCTTCTGGGATCCCAATTATTCTAGTATTGTTTCATCTTATGGTATCACTTATCTCTCGAAATCTGCCCTCCTGATCCAGTAGTTGTTTATCTCTCTCTCTCTCTTTTTTAAAAGATTTTATTTATTTTTTCATGAGAAAGAGATGGAGGCAGAGGGAGAAGCAGCCTCCCTCCCTTGGAGCAGGGAGCCTGATGCAGGACTTGATCCCAGGACTCTGTGATCAGGACCTGAGCTAAAGGCAGATACTTAACCAACTGAGCCACCCAGGTGCCCTGTTTTTCTCTTTTTCTCCACTTCTTTATTTTCCATCATTTGGTCTTCTATATAACTAATTCTCTCTTCTGCCTCATTTATCCAACAGTTATTTCCTCCATTTGTTATTGCACTTCAATAGCCTTTTTGTTTTCGACTTGGTTAAATTTTAGTTCTTTTATTTCTCCAGAAAGGGTTTCTCTAATGTCTTCCACACGTTTTTCAAGCCCAGCCAGTATCTTTAAAATAGTCATTCTGAACTCTAGATCCGACATCTTATTAATGTCCGTATTGATTAGGTCCCTGGCAGTCAGTACTGCCTCTTCTTCTTTTTTTTTGAGGTGATTTTTTCCGTCTTGTCATTTTGTCCAGAGGAGAATAGATGAATGAGAGAACAAAATGCTAACAGGGGAACAACGTCTCCAGAAAATATACACTAAACAAATCAGAAGAGACCTGAAACTGGGGGAAAAGAAAGGGAAAGAAAGAAAAAGAAAAAAAAAATAAGAAAATGAAAAAGATAAAAACAAACAAAGAAACAAACAGAAAAACAGAATATGATCAAATATGATCAGGCTGGTGCATAGATCAGTGCCACACACTAGATTTTGGGCATATTTTGGTCTGTTAGAAGAAAGTGCCTCCCAAAATTTTAAAGGAAGAAAAACATATATATACAAAAATAAGGGTAAATATGATGAAGGGATGGAATATGACTGTAAAGTTGAAAATTATAAAAGATTTTATATAAGGAATTGATAAGATAAGAAATTGGTCGAAAAAAGAAAGAAGAGGATTAAAAAAAAGGGGGGGACAGAATATGATCAGGCAGGAGAACTAGAACAAATCTGTACACTAGAGATTTAGGGTATATTTTGGTCTGTTAGAAGAAACTGTATCCCAAAATTTAAAGAGAGAACAACTTATATATATATACCAAAAATAAGGTTAACTACAATGAATGAATAGAATATGAGTCTAAAAATGAAAAATAAAAAAGATTTTTAAAAAACGTGATTGATAATATGTGGGTTGTAAAAGGGAAAAAGAAAAATTCAAAAAGGAAAAAAAAAGAAGAAAGTTAAAAAAAAATTAACTTTGAAAGACTAAAGAATCATGGTAAAAAAGCCATGAATTCTATGTGCAGTATTTTCCTAATGCTGGAGTTCTGCCGTTCTCATTGATCGGTAAACTTGGTCCTGGCTGGCTGTCCTTGCAGATCTTCTGGCAGAGGGGCCTGTTGCCGTGATTCCCAGATGTCTTTGCCGGATGTGGAACCGC
Organism: Neomonachus schauinslandi; assembly: GCF_002201575.2. Classification (NCBI taxonomy): domain Eukaryota; kingdom Metazoa; phylum Chordata; class Mammalia; order Carnivora; family Phocidae; genus Neomonachus; species Neomonachus schauinslandi. The sequence goes on along the minus strand of NC_058413.1, from coordinate 64,955,516 downwards.
CCCGTTCTTGCTGGGTCCGGGCTACGTAATTTGCTCGAGTTTGCTCTTGAGAGCTTTTGTTCCCTGCAAGCGCTCCGTACAGCTCTGGAGGACGAGAGTGAAAATGGCGGCCTCCCAGTCTCCACCCCAGAGGAGCGGAGAACTTGGGGCCCCACTCCTCAGTGAGCCCTCAGAGAAAAGCAGTCAATCTCTCCCATCTCCCTGGTCTCCTGCCGCACTCCGCACTCACTGAGCATTTCTATCTCTGGCACATGACCCTGTGTGGAGTTTCCAAACCCAGCCGATTTTTGCGGTGGGCTCCTGCACCGCTCTTCCCAGGGGAGGAAGGGGAGTCTCCCCAGATCTGCCGCTTCTTGGGTCCCTGCTGGAGGAGCAGTGGCCCGACTGTGCCGCGGATCACGGTTTATAGCAACCCAGAGCTGAGAGCCCACTCCTTGGCTCTGTCTCTGCAGCTGGCTTCCCCGCTCCAATACCTGGGAGCTCTGCTGCACTCAGGCACTCCCAGTCTTCCTGTTACCCTAAGGGTCCTGAGACCACACTGTCCCAGTGAGGGTTCCACCCCCCGCTTAGCCACTGGAGCAACGTCCCTCAGCAGAGCCAACTTCTAAAAGTTCCAATTTTGTGCTGTGCTGCTCTATCACTTGCCAGTAGCGGCTGATGGAGGCCCTCACCCCCCGCCATCTATCTTCCCATATATTGCCTCAGATTCACTTCTCCGCATGGCTTACCTTCCAGAAAGTGGTCACTTTTCTGTTCAGAGAGTTGTGTTATTCTTTTCTTCAATCTCCTGTTGAGTTTGTAGGTGTTCAGAATGGTTTGATCCCTATCCAGCTGAATTCTTGGGACCAGACAAAATTTAGGTCTCCTACTCCTCCACCATCTTGCACCTCCTCACCCTTTCACTCTCAATCCTGTTTAAAGCTATTTTCCCTGTGCTAGTCTCCCATGTTCCTCATTTTTCCTTTCCTTGCTTAATTTTTCTTCATAGCACTTAGCATCAACTGATATGCTATATACAAAGACATTATTATTCATCTTAATGTGTCTCTAGTGCCCAGAACAGGGCCTCAATAAATATTTGTTGAATAAGGAATGAATAAGATTCATGCTGATTAGTGTTATTATTGAATGCCAGAGGAGTAGGGACTCCCTACCATAGTTTTTCTGAATCTCAGCACCTTTTTTGCTGGCCCTCACCAGTCATAGTGTCTTTATGGTGTAGACACTGAAGTTGTAATTGGGTTTTCTGTCTTAGCGACATGATGACACATCACAGCAGCTGCTTGGACTTAAGAGAATTCGTTTTGATAGGTTGTCTAATGCTGTTGAGTGAGCTTTCAGTATTCTAATTTGTTTTGAGTTTTAAGAATTCCTTTGAGAATTTATTCCACTTCCCTAGAATGCTGACTCTTAGATTCTCTCATGCAGCTTGACTCTTTTCTCGGTGATGTTTATCTCAACTTATACAGACACCTTCATTTTTTTCCTTCTTTTTTCTCCTGCTGTCTCTGTCAGAGAGGATTTATTACACTTCAGTCTGGTTTTTCATACCCTGTCACAGATATTTGGATGTAATTGTCTAATGGTCTCATGAATAAGTTTTCCATTTAGAACCTGAGGTTTGACCCTCATCAGTCTACACTCTTTATATACATTGTGCAACTCTATGTTTGAAGAATAAATTGTGTGGAAAGTTAGTACTACTTATGATCCATGAAGTACAATTTAGTGTGATGATTAGATGCTCCCTGTTGACTTTAAATGAATATATTCAATTTAGGTTTTTTTTTTTTTCATGAAAATGAAACACATTTGAATCACTGATATCAATATTGTAGTAGCACTTCTTTAAATCACACCTTCAGATCTATCTCCTTCATGAGGCTTTCTCTGATTCATTCCTCTTAATTTTCAATCTACTGGTACAATACTGGACTCAGTCTTTTCCTTTGACTCCTCCTTGAAGTTACCCTAATTTATAGATTTAGTTTTGTGGGATGGTGAAGGGCATGGGCTGTGGATTCAGATAAATTGTGTTTGAACCCATTACTGTCAGTGATTAGTTCTGTAATCTTGAACAAGATATTTAACTTCTTTGTCTCAGTTTCCTTTTATGTAAAATGAAAATAATTCTTTTTAACCTCATGGAGTTGTTATGGAGTAGTAACATAGTGTGTATGAAATACTTAGTGTTTGGCAGATGTTAAGAATTCAGTGCATACACGATGTGGATGGAACTAGAGAGTATTATGCTAGGCGAAATAAGTCCATCAGAGAAAGACAAGTATCATATGATCTCACTGACATGAGAAATTTGAGAAACGAGAGAGGATCATAGGGGAAGGGAGGGAAAAATGAAACGATGAAATCAGAGAGGGAGACAAACTGTAACAGACTCTTCTTAATATCAGGAAACAAACTGAGGGTTGCTGGAGTGGTGCTGGGGTGGGAGGGATGGGGTGGTTAGGTGATGGACATTGGGGAGGGTAAGTACTATGGTGAGTGCTGTGAATTGTGTAAGACTGATGAATCACAGACCTGTACCCCTGAAACAAATAATACATTATATGTTAATAAAAAATTTTTTAAAAAGCTATATCCTTTGACATTGAAAAACTCACAAGATGTCACGTTTGTAGTTTAAAATAAATAACCCCATGGGGCACCTGGGTGGCTCAGTTGTTAAGCGTCTGCCTTTGGCTCAGGTCATGATCCCAGGGTCCCGGGATTGAGCCCCACGTCAGGCTCTCTGCTCAGTGGGAAGCCTGCTTCTCCCCCTCCCACTCCCCCTGCTTGTGTTCCCTCTCTCGCTGTCTCTCTCTGTCAAATAAATAAATAAAATCTTTTAAAAAAATTAAAATAAATAACCCCAACTTGAGGAGACTCTTACCTGTCAAAATAAATGTCACATGCGCAGGCAGAATTCAGTGCATATTAATTGTTCTTAAATATACACACAACATATATGTGTGTGCTGAGTAGAAGTGATCTGTATGCTCACCTCCATTCTCCATGTAAACTTCAATTTCCTGCATGTTCTTCAGTTGTTTTTCAATCTCTGTTATTAGATAGAATTGTTGTTAAAAAATAATTCACAGATGAGAAAATCTTATGCATATGAACTTCTTGGCCATACCATACATTTTTGCGTATTAATTACTTATTTCTTAGAGACTGTGTCTCTTCTTTATATGAGTTAGCTTCATTGAGCCACAGAATGTTAGGGTATTCTATTCAAATCACTCACTTTAAAAAGGGAAAAGTTAAAATCCAGCATGCAAGTGGCAGACCTGGAACTGAGCACAAGTTTCATGATGCTTGGGAATGTCAAACCATGCTATCCTATCTTGCTGGCATGCAGAATTCTCAGTGACTGATCAAATGAAATGTCATTCAGCAATTTAAAAAAACAACCCATTGTATTAGTTATTCTTTTCCCTCTTCTGGCACTCTTTTCCATCTAGAGGAAACTATATAATTTCTATGAAATTTCAAAGGATTTTCTAGAATCCTCTGATTGTTGGAGGTTTTCTTTACAGTCTCAATATGCTTAATTTGGGTGTAGAACCTATATAATAACAATTGTTTTCCTTTTCACAGTCTCTTAGATATGACTCAATTGCTGTATGATACTCTCAGAATGTATAAAGGACCACTGAAAATATTTGAGGGTTAAGAGTTAGCATGTTCTATTGAAAAGAGTAACTTGATACAGACTCTAAATGCCAGCATTCAAATTTTAATAATGTCTACATGAAATGACATTTGCCGGTACTAATGCTATTTCTTGCAAATCTCTTTTCTCTTCCTTTGATCGATATAACTTTTCTTGGTTCTCCTTTATTTATTGATTGATTTATATTTATTTATTTAAAAATTTATTGTGTTCAGTTAGCCAACATATAGTACATCATTAGTTTTTGATGTAGTGTTCAATGATTCATTAGTTGCATATAACACCCAGTGCTCATTACAACACTTGCCCTCCTTAATTACCCCATTCCCCACAACTGCCTCCCTTCTGTAACCCTCAGTTTGTTTCCCAGAGTCCAGAGTCTCTTATGGCTTGGTTCTCCTTTAAATAGGTTCCATCCTGTGCTCTCCTCACAGCCTGTGAATTTTTGTATTATAGTACCTGTAAAACAGTTTTGTGAGAATCTATTTGTTCATGAACCTCATCAGCAATCCTTTTACAGAAACTCTATCATGTTCATTTTTATATCTCTACTCCCTGGCACATGATTGGTCCATAGTAGGCGATCAATAGTAGTTGAATAATGGGAATGGCTGGGCAATTTGGAATAAATAAGTTCTTATTTCTTTTTGGTCTCCTTTGATGGCTACACTTTTTAAAATCCATTCAGTGGTAGTGTTTCCAGATCCTACATCTTTGGTCTTCTCAATTCACTTCTGTACACTCTCCCTGAGTCATCTAATAGTTTCCTATTTTAAGTGCATATATGCCAATGTCTCCCATATATTTATCTCTAATACTGACCTCTCTTCTGAGCTCAAACTTGTATTTCTATCTTTTAGGTATCTTCACCTAGATCCCACCCTTGTCTTTAAACCAGAGTAGATTAGGGTCTCCAGAGCTTTCCCTTTCATAAAACCATTCAAGCTACACTTCCATTTCTTTCTCCTCCGTAAGTCTGTAAATATCCATTACTATCTCAGTGTACAAGTTAGAGGCTTGGAGCTTTATGTGGTTCTTCTCTCCCCTCAGATCCTGTTACTTCTACCTTAGAAACATCTCTTGCATTTACCTCTCACTATCTTTAGGGCCAGTGTCATATTTCAGGCTCCTGTGTTCTTTTGCTTGGTATATTATTACAATGGCTTACCACATTTGTCTTTTTGCCACCAGCTCCTTCCCACTGCAGGCTGTCTTCCACATGTCTACCTGAGGCATCTTTTCCCCCAAATAAGCAGATTCATACCATCATCTTGCTTTCCTCTGTAGGTTTTCACTCTCTGCTTTCACAATCTGATACTAACCTACTTCTCCAGTTGCATTTCCCATAAACCACCAACACAAACTCTGGACTGTAGTTACACTCAAATTCAGTTTTTCTCCAAAGCCAGGCCCTTTTATGTTCTGTACCTCTATCCATGCTCTCCCATTTGCCTGGTATGCCCTTCTCAGTTTTTTTGTACCCAGCTTAAATGTTACCTCTTCTGTGGAGCCTTTCCTAAATAATCTAATGCTTTGTTCTTTATTAACACTTTTTCCATTTATGTTTATATATCTGTCTCACACTAGATTGTGAGAATAGGGAACTTGTCTTATACTAGTCTTGAATGCTTGGACTTTAGTCTGTGATTGACTGCTTAATAACTATCTGTTGAATTAATAAAATAATGACTGAAAGCTCAGTTATTTTTTCTCAGCTTTTTGAGGATTTAACAATTAGTTTAACCATCTTTTGTGCTAAACCAGTGATAGTCACACATTTCAGTGTGTTTTGGCAGGGTCAGGGCCTGACATCTGCTGTGGGTAGCACAGACATCAGTGTTGTTTTTTGCTGTCACTCACCTGCTGTGTGTTGCTTTAGCTACCAAAGCTTCCCTCCTTTTATCTGAAATTGGCTATTGCCATGCTCACTGGTTTGTAAAAAATTTTAGATGGACTAATGCTTTTTAATCTACTGTTTTCATTTGTTTTTAAACTATTTTCAAGTATACAAATCCTACAGTTTTCTGAACTTTTAAGCAACAGATAAAAGGAAATCAAAGGTAGGGCAAATAATCTATTTTATATAGATATATTGAATTTTTCTAGACTCAATATTTAAGATTATGAGATTCTTATGCCCATTATTCTAGATTTATTGAACTCAGAGTAATATAATTCCCTTTAAACATTACTGACTTGACAGAAAGTAAGAGGATGCCCTTTTGCACATGGTGGCCAGAAATTAGCCAGTATTCATGGTTCACTATTGAGGTCATAAACAAAATACTTGGCTTTCTGACAGCTACATTAGTTGCATTGTTCACCATCCACAGCTGCCGGACATAGAATGGTTACTTGACAGCTGGCAAAGCTTGGATTCATACAGTGGGCCTTCCTTAAACCTTAGTTTTGAAAATGTTACACATTGAGTGTAAATTACATTGAGAGCTCACTAGTAGTACTTGTATTTAAATGGGGAAACTAAACCTAACCCTTTCTGATTTTTCAGAAGAATTGACAACTCCTTCTAGTCCAAAGTATCACCCAATTTTCAGGCTAGTTAATTCTGAGGAAAATGGACTAAATACCATCTTATATTTTCTTTACCAGAACAACTGTTAGAAACTAAGATAATTAATAAAATGTTATGAAAGTGATTGTAGAGTAAACTTTGCAATAGTTGATATATACTGGAATATTTTTCACAAAGATAAAGTATATTTCATGAAGACAGAATGCTCTTCATTCTAACTTTTAGTTTTTTGTTAGTTTTTAGTTGCCTTTCTGTTTTCTTCCTTGCCTTCTCTGTTTCTTTTCCTTCTTTCCTCCTGTTCTAGTTCCTCCTTCTTTCTTTTGCATATATATTTAGTAAACATTTTCTTTATACTAGGCATGGTGTTGGACACTGTAACAGTTACAAGGGCAAATAAAAAGATAAGCTCCCTCCTTTCAAGTGATCTAATAATTTAATGAAGAAAAAAAGATGTGTATACAAATCATGCAGAGGAGTGAACAAAGTGGGGACCAAAGCATCAAGGAGAGTTTTAAATGTGAGTTGAGTTTAAAACTCCTCTAACATCTATATTTCAAACTAGAACAATTATATGGAGGGGCTGATTGAACTTAATTTATTTTTTTTAAATTTTTTTAGTTGAAGGTAAGCTTATTTCATTTTAATAGAGGATATTACTTTCTGAAAAATTAAGACTATGTAACAATGGGATGAGTAACATAATGAAGAAGATGGAAGTATGGAAATGGAATTTGAAATTTGAGGTCAGAGATGCTGTAGAATCTGTTTCTACTATGGCTTGCAATTTGAATTAAATGACCCTTAAGTATTCTTATGTTATTTTATTCTATGAGTTATAACTCAGAAAAGTTAAAACATAGGTGGTTATAATATTTGTTAACATTAAGTCATATACATAAACTACAGAGCAATTGATATTAGAATTCTCTACATTGTTCTCCAAAGTTTCATGAAATTTTATTTTCCAGATACTGACAAATTTATCTATTATCTATCTATCTATCTATCATCTATCTATCTATCATCTCTCATCTATCTACCTGGAAATACTGAGTTCTGGGAGAGATAATGGGGCTGCTTTTAGACCCTACACCATAATCTATGTTAATAACCATCATAGTAGAATCTATTTATCATATACCTACTATATTTCTAGGAACTGTGCTTCATATATATTATTTAATCTTTATTATGTTCCTATGAATTCATTCATTCTGTTTTATAGTTGAATAAAGAGCAATGAAGGAAAAAATATCAGAAACAGCACATAAAAAATCAATATGATGAAATAGGAGTGTTGTCTCTGGAACTAAGGTGATTGCATTCAAATCCTAGTTTTGTCACTTACTTGTAGGGTTTGATAAAACTACTTTATCTCTCTAAACTTCAGCTCCTCATCTTTAAGGTAGAATCAATAATAATACTACATATAGAGTTATTATGAAAGTTAAATGAGTTAACCTATTGAAATGGTTAGAATACCCAGTGATATGTAAGCATTGTTATTACAAGCCTGAAATCACACAGCTAGAAAGTGATAGAACATTTTTTCTGGATTCCAAAGCCTGTGCTTCATTCACAATTCCGTATTCCTTCCAAGACATATCCAAGCTTATGGATCACAGAATTTAAAAAATGAATTTGTCAATAATCAACTAAATTTGTTTGTTTCTCAAAGAAAACATATGTACAAAGGATTCTTAATTCAAAGGCTATTTTTTCCTTGGGAGTGAACTCTGGCATCTCAGAGCCTGTTAGTACTAAACAGTGGTGTACATGTCACTTCTCAGGGACTGTGGAGTGAAATAAAGAGGAACTTGGAGGTAAGTTACTTGTGTCTCTTTTCCAACAGGGATTTGAAAATATGCTAGTTCTTAGGATCACCCTGAGGAGCAGTTCAGCTCTCTCTCCCAAGTTGTTCAGAGCACCTGTTGTTTCTGTGGCTTTCTTTTTTCTGGCCTCCTTCAAAAATCCCTTCTGGCCTTTGTGGTAGTAGTGGTGGCGATAGCTTTGTAAAATCACCAGTTTCACGGCCTTACCACAGCTTATCTAAGTGGGATTATAGGATTGAAAACATGAAAAGTGTACTAATGTGAGCAGGTCAAAATACTATTATTATTTGTTTTCATCGTGGTTGAATCTTATGTGAGAGATATAGATCCGTTTTGGATTTCTCATGTTCATCATTAGATTGGAAGTTCCCTACCTATAGTTTGCTCTAAAAAGTTCATTGGTGTTTTTCATTCTGATTCTCTTTTCTATTTATTCATTTTTATACAGAACTTTATAAAACTTGGAAGGAATTGCCAAATTTTTTCAAAGTGGCTGTACCATTTTCATTCAGCAATGTATTCCACTTTCTCCAGATCCTGATCAACACTTATTATTTTGTGTCTCTTATTGTAGCCACTATTTTCTGGTGGGAAGTGTCTCCCCTTGTGGGTTTTTGTTTGTCTATTTGTGGTGAAAAGCTTTATTGTTTCCATTTGGTCCACAGCTTGGAAGAGGGCACCAGGGTGGTTAAAAAGCTGCCTATTGCCTGCCTTCACCTCCTCATCTAGGAAGAGGTTCTCCAGGAAGTCATGGAGGTGGGGGTCTGCATGTGCAGAAACTCTGGGCATGCAGATTCAAAAGGTCCTGCTTCAGGTTCTTCTCCAGAAGCAATGTGGCTTCCATGGAATCCAGGGTTTTACTCCACTCATCTTGGGATGGCTTCTGCACATCCTGGAAGAGGGTGTGGCCACTGCACTGGTTTTGCATTTTCAAGAGACACTCAGGACCCTTGGGCTTCTTATCAACCAACTCAAAGAAGTGGCCCCTGTTCTTCAGAGCCACATCATCATGGTCAAAATAGAAGCCCAGAGAGAGGTAGGTGTAGGAGGCCTGCAGTTGCATGTTGACCAGGCAGTTGATGGCAGGCTCCACCTTGGTGGAATAATTCTGATGAATCTGGAAGTTCATGGTTAATTGGTAATAAGGAGCTAAGCTCAAAATAAGGTGTTGGCTGGTCCTGGAGGCAGAGTGTGGCTGAGAAGATGGCTCCAAAGCTTGTGACTGGAAAAAAGGCTGGAGGGTGGTCAGAGGCTGGTAGAAGGGGTGTCCCTGGGTCCATTCTATCCAAACACTGTTGAAGCAAGAGACAGATCTGCAGGACTGCTGGGTGCACTTCCTCATTGTGGTTTTGATTTGTATTTTCCTAATGACTAATGATATTGGGCATCTTTTCATGTGTTTATTGGCCATTTGTATGTCTTCTTTGGAGAAATGTCTGTTCAAATCTTTGTTCATTTTTAAATTAGGTTGTTTGTCTTTCTGTTGTTGATAGTTCTTTATATATTTTAGATAATAGGCCCTTATCACATTCATTGTGAATATTCCATCTGTGGGTGTCTTTTGGCTTTATTGATAGTTTCATTTGAGGCAAAGATTTTTACTTATTTTTTTCACTTTGGTTGCTTGTGCCTTTGATGTCATATCTAAGAATCCATTGCCTAACCCAATGTCATAGAGGTTTTATACCTGTTTTCTCTTATGAGTTCTATAGTTTTGGTTCTTAAATGTAGGACTTTGATCCATTTTGCTTTTTTAAAAATTTTATTATGTTATGAGTATCACCATACATTACATCATTAGTTTTTGATGTAGGTGCCATGATTCATTGTTTGTGTATAACCCCAGAGCTCCCTGCAGAGATGCCTTCTTTAATACCCATCACCAGGCTAACCGATCCTCCAACCACCCTCCCCTCTAGAACCCTCAGTTTGTTTTTCAGAGTCCATCGTCTCTCATGGTTTGTCTCCCCCTCCGATTTCCCCACTTCATTCTTCCACTCCTGCTATCTTCTTCTTTTTTTTTTTTTAACATATTATTTGTTTCAGAGGTACAGATCTGTGATTCAATAGTCTTGCACAATTCCAGCGCTTATCATAGCACAAACCCTCCTCAATGATTATCACCCAGCCACCCCATCCCTCCCACCGCCCACCACTCCAACAACCCTCAGTTTGTTTCCTGAGATTAAGAATTCCTCATATCACTGAGATCATATGATACATGTCTTTCTCTGATTGACTTATTTCTCTCAGCATAACACCCTCCAGTTCCATACACGTCGTTGCAAATGGCAAGATTTCATTCCTTTTGATGGCTGCATAATATTCCATTGTATATATATACCACATCTTCTTTATCCACTCATCTGTCGATGGACATCTTGGCTCTTTCCACAGTTTCGCTATTGTGGATATTGCTGCTATAAACATCAGGGTGCATGTACCCCTTCGGATCCCTCCATTTGTATCTTTGGGGTAAATACCCAGTAGTGCAATTGCTGGATCATATGGTAGCTCTATTTCCAACTTTTTGAGGAACCTCCATACTGTTTTCCAGAGTGGTTGTACCAGCTTGCATTCCCATCAACAGTGTAGGAGGGTTCCCCTTTCTCCGCATCTCCCCCAACATCTGTCATTTCCTGACTTGTTAATTTTAGCCATTCTGACTGGTGTGAGGTGGTATCTCATTGAGGTTTTGATTTGGATTTCCCTGATGCCGGGCTATGTTGAGCACTTTTTCATGTGTCTGTTGGCCATTTGGATGTCTCCTTTGGAAAAATGTCTTTTCATGTCTTCTGCCCATTTCTTGATTGGATCATTTGTTCTTTGGGTGTTGAGTTTAAGAAGTTCTTTATAGATTTTGGATACTAGCCCTTTATCTGAATGTCATTGCAAATATCTTCTCCCATTCTGTCGGTTGTCAAAACCCATTTGGTTTTGTTGACTGTTTCTTTTGCTGTACAAAAACTTTTTATCTTGATGAAGTCCCAATAGTTCGTTTTTGCCCTTGCTTCCCTTGCCTTTGGCGATGTTTCTAGGAAGAAGTTGCTGCGGCTGAGGTCAAAGAGGTTGCTGCCTGTGTTCTCCTCTAGGATTTTGATGGACTCCTGTCTCACATTGAGGTCTTTCAACCATTGGAGTCTATTGTTGTGTGTGGTGTAAGGAAATGGTCCAGTTTCATTCTTCTGCATGTGGCTGTCCAATTTTCCCAACACCATTTGTTGAAGAGACTGTCTTTTTTCCATTGGACATTCTTTCCTGCTTTGTCGAAGATTAGTTGACCATAGAGTTGAGGGTCCATTTCTGGGCTCTCTATTCTGTTCCATTGATCTATGTGTCTGTTTTTGTGCCGGTACCATACTGACTTGAGGTTGAAAGCTTTGTAGTAGAGCTTAAAGTCCAAAATTGTAATGCCACCAGCTTTGCTTTTCTTTTTCAACATTCCTCTGGCTATTCGGGGTCTTTTCTGGTTCCATACAAATTTTAGGATTATTTGTTCCATTTCTTTGAAAAAAGTGGATGGTATTTTGATAGGGATTGCATTAAATGTGTAGATTGCTCTAGGTAGCATTGACATCTTCACAATATTTGTTCTTCCAATGCATGAGCATGGAACGTTTTTCCATTTCTTTCTGTCTTCCTCAATTTCTTTCATGAGTATTTTATAGTTTTCTGAGTACAGATTCTTTGCCTCTTTGGTTAGATTTATTCCTAGGCATCTTGTGGTTTTGGGTGCAATTGTAAATGGGATCGACTTTTTAATTTCTCTGTCTTGTTGTTGGTGTATAGGAATGCCACTGATTTCTGTGCATTGAATTTATATCCTGCCACTTTACTGAATTCCTGTATGAGTTCTAGCAGTTTTGGGGTGGAGTCTTTTGGGTTTTCCACATAACGTCTCATATCATCTGCAAAGAGTGAGAATTTGACTTCTTCTTTGCCAATTTAGATGCCTTTTCTTTCTTTTTGTTGCCTGATTGCTGAGGCTAGGACTTCTAGTACTGTGTTGAATAGCAGTGGTGATAGTGGACATCCCTGCCATGTTCCTAACTTTAGAGGGAAAGCTCTCAGGTTTTCCCCATTGAGAATGATATTGGCTGTGGGTTTTCATAGACGGCTTTTATGATATTGAGGTATGTACCCTCTATCCCTATCCTCTGAAGAGTTTTGATGAAGAAAGGATGCTGTACTTTGTCAAATGCTTTTTCTGCATCCTTTGAGAGTCTCATATGGTTCTTGTTCTTTCCTTTATTAATGTATTGTATCACATTGATTGATTTGCAGATGTTGAACCAACCTTGCAGCCCAGGGATAAATCCCACTTGGTCATGATGAATAATCCTTTTAATGTACTGTTGGATCCTATTGGCTAGTATTTTGGTGAGAATTTTTGCATCCATGTTCATCAAGGATATTGGTCTGTCATTCTCCTTTTTGATGGGGTCTTTGGTTTGGGGATCAAGGTAATGGTGGCCTCCTAAAACGAGTTTGGAAGTTTTCCTTCCATTTCTATTTTTTGGAACAGTTTCAGAAGCATAGGTATTAATTCTTTTTGAAATGTTTGGTAGAATTGCCCTGGGAAGCCATCTGGTCCTTGGCTTTTGTTTGTTCGGAGAGTTTTGATGACTGCTTCCATTTCCTTAGTGGTTATAGGTCTGTTCATGTTTTCTATTTCATCCTGGTTCAGTTTTGGTAGTTGATACATCTCTAGGAATGCATCCATTTTTTCCAGGTTATCTAATTTGCTGGCCTAGAGTTGCTCATAATATGTGCTTATAATTGTTTGTATTTCTTTGGTATTGGTTGTGATCTCTCCTCTTTCATTCATGATTTATTTATTTGGGTCCTTTCTCTCTTATTTGGTAAGTCTGTCCAGGGGTTTATCAATCTTGTTAATTCTTTCAAAGAACCAGCTCCTAGTTTTGTTGATCTCTTCTCCTGTTCTTTTGGTTTCTATTTCATTGATTTCTGCTCTGATCTTTTTTTTTTTCTCTTCTCCTGCTGGGTTTAGGCTTTATTTGCTGTTCTTCCTCCAGCTCTTTTAGGTGTAGGGTTAGATTGTGTATTTGAGACCTTTTTGTTTCTTGAGAAAGGCTTGTATTATTATATACTTTCCTCTTAGGACTGCCTTTGTTGTGTCCCAAAGATTTTGAACAGTTGTGTTTTCATTTTCATTGGTTTCCATGAATTTTTTTTAATTTTTCTTTAATTTCCTGGTTGACCCATTCATTCTTTAGTAGGATGCTCTTTAGCCTCCATGTATGATTGAGTTCTAATTTCAAAGCACTGTGGTCTGAAAATATGCAGGGAATGTTCCCAGTCTTTCGGTACTGGTTGAGACCTGATTTGTGACCTAGGATATGATCTATTCTGGAGAATATTCCATAGGCACTAGAGAAGAATGTGTATTCTGTTGCTTTGGGATGGAATGTTCTGAATATATCTGTGAAGTCCATTTGGTCCAGTGTGTCATTTAAAGTCTTTATTCCCTTGTTGATCTTTTGCTTAGATGAGCTGTCGATTTCAGTGAGGGGGATGTTAAAGTCCCCCATTATTATTGTATTGTTGTCGATGTGTTTCTCTGCTTTTGTTATTAATTGGCTTCTATAATTGGCTGCTCCCATGTTAGGGGCATAGATATTTACAATTGTTAGATCTTCTTGTTGGATAGACCCTGTAAGTAGGATATAGTGTCCTTCCTCATCTCTCATTATAGTCTTTGGTTTAAAATCTAATTGTCTGATACAAGGATTGCCACACCAGCTTTCTTTTGGTGTCCATTAACATGGTAAATGGTTTTCCACCCCCTCACTTTCAATCTGGGGGTGTCTTTGGGTCTAAAATGAGTCTCTTACAGACAGTATATCGATGGGTCTTGTTTTTTATCCAATCTTATAGCCTGCGTCTTTTGATTGGGGCATTTAGCCCATTTACATTCAGGGTAACTATTGAAAGATAGGAATTTAGTGCCATTATATTGTCTGTAAGGTGACTGTTATTGTATATTGTCTGTGTTCCTTTCTGTTCTATGTTACTTTTAGGCTCTCTCTTTGCTTAGGGGACCTCTTTTAATATTTCTTGTAGGGCTGGTTTTGTGTTTGCAAATTCCCTTAGTTTTTGTTTGTCCTGGAAGCTTTTTATCTCTCCTTCTATTTTCAATGACAGCCTAGCTGGATATAGTATTCTTGGCTGCATATTTTTCTCGCTTAGCACTCTGAATATATCCTGCCAGTCCTTTCTGGCCTGCCAGGTCTCTGTGGATAGGTCTGTTGCCAATCTAATGTTTCTACCATTGTAGGTTACATATCTCTTCTCCCGAGCTGCTTTCGGGGTTTTCTCTTTGTCTGTGAGAATCATAAATTTTACTATCAGATGTTGGGGTGTTGACCTATTTTTATATATTTTGAGGGGGGTTCTCTGTGCCTTCTGGATTTTGATGCCTGTTTCCTTCCCCAGATAGGGAAGTTCTCTGCTATAGTTTGCTCCAATATACCTTCTGCCCCTCTCTCTCTTTCTTCTTCTTCTGGGATCCCAATTATTTTTATGTTGTTTCTTCTTATGGTACCGCTTATCTCTCGAATTCTGCCCTCATGATCCAGTAGTTGTTTATCTCTCTTTTTCTCAGCTTCTTTATTTTCTATCATTTCATCTTCTATATCACTAATTCTCTCTTCTGCCTCATTTATCCTAGCAGTTAGAGCCCCCATTTTTGATTGCCCCTCATTAATATCATTTTTGATTTGACTTTGTTAGATTTTAGTTCTTTTATTTCCCCAGAGAGGGTTTCTCTTATATCTTCCATGCTCTTTTCAAGCCCAGCTAGTATCTTTAAAGTCATCATTCTGAACTCTAGTTCCGAAATCTTACTAATATCTGTATTGATTGGGTCCCTTGCAGTCAGTACTGCATCTTGTTTTTTGTTGAGTTGATTTTTTCCATCTTGTCATTTTGTCCAGAAGAGAATAGATGAATGAGAGTACAAAATCCTAACAGTGTAACAATGACCCCACAAAAATATACACTAAACAAATCAGAAGAGACCTGAAACCAGGGGAAAAGAAAGGGAAAGAAAGAAAAAAGAAAAAAAGAAAAGAAAACGAAGAAGATAAAAACAAACAAACAAAAAAGCAGATAATGATCAAATATGATCAGGCTGGTGCATAGATCAGTTCCACACACTAGATTTTGGGCGTATTTTGGTCTGTTATTAGAAAGTGGTTCCTAAAATTTTAAAGAAAGAAAAACTTATATATGTACAAAAATAAGGGTAAATACGATGAAGGGATGGAATATGACTGTAAAGATGAAATTTGTAAAAGAGTTTATAAAATGAATTGATAAGAAGTTGTTTGGAAAAAGAAAGAAGAGGAATTAAAAAAAAGAAAGGGAGAGGATGTGATCAGGCAGGAGAGTAGAACAAATCCATACACTAGAGATTTAGGGTATATTTTGGTCTGTTAGAAGAAACTGTATCCCAAAATTTTAAAGAGAGAACAACTTATATATATACAATAAATAAAGTTAACTACTATGAAGGGATAGAATATGACTCTAAAAATGAAAAATAAAAAAGATTTTTAAAAATTGATAAGATATTGGTTTAAAAAGGGAAAAAGAAAAATTCAAAAAAGAAAAACAAAAAGAAAAAAAGAAAATTAAAAAATTAACTTTGAGAGACTGAAGAATCATGCAAAAAAAAGCCATGAATTCTATGTGTGCAATATTCCCCTAATGCTGGAGTTCTGTGATTCTCATTGATCAGTAAACTTGGTTTTGGCTGGCTGTTCTTGCTGGTCTTCTGAGGGAGGGGCCTGTTGCCGTGGTTCTCAAATGTCTTTGCTGGAGGCAGAATTGCCCCGCCCTGGCTTGGCTGGGCTAAGTAATCTGCTGAGGTTTGCTCTCAGGAGCATTTGTTCCTTGCAAGCTTTCCATACAGCTTTGGAAGATGAGAGTGAAAATGGTGGCCTCACAATCTCCGCCTGGATGAGCCAAGAACTCGGGTCCCCACTCCTCAATGAGCCCCCAGAGAAAAGCAGTCAATCACTCTCATCTTCCCAGTCTCAGGCCTCACTCCGTGCTCACCCAGCCTGTGACCAAGCGTTTCTATCTCTGGCACCCAACCCCATTTGGAGTCTCCAAACCCAGCAGATTCCTGTGGTGTGCTCCCACGCCACTCCTCCTGGGGGAGGAAGAGGAGTCTCCCTGGATCTGCCCCTTGTTGGGTCCCTGCTGGAAGAGCAGTGGCCTGACTGTGCCATGGATCACAGTTTATGGCAACCCCGAGCTAAGAGCCTGTTCCTCGGCTCCGTCTCTGCAGCCAGCTTCCCTGCTCTAATACCTGGGAGCTCTGCTGCACTCAGGCACCCCCGGTTCCTGTGACCCCGAGGGTCCCAAGACTAAACTGTCCTGGCGAGGGTTCCACCCCCCCACTTAGCCACTGGAGTGATGTCCTTCAGCGGAGCAGACTTCTAAAAGTTCCAATTTTGTGCTCCACTCTCTATCACTTGCCATTAGCAGCTGATGGAGGCCCTCTCCCCCGCCGTCTATCTTCCTGAATATCACCTCAGATTCACTTCTCTGCAAGTCCTACCTTCCAGAATGTGGTCGCTTTTTTGTTCAGAGAGTTGCTGCTATTCTTTTCTTGGATCTCCTGTTGAGTTCGTAGGTGTTCAGAATGGTTTGATCCCTATCTAGCTGAATTCCCCAGATTTCAGGGGAATTCAGGGAATTCCTGATGAGGTATGGATCCAAATCCATTCATTTGCATGTAAATAATCAGTTGTCCCAACACCATTTGCTGAAAAGACTGTTCCTTCCCTTGTTGAATTGTGTTGTCACCATTGTTAAAAATCAATTAATTTTAGGTGTAACAATTTATTTCTGGACTCTCAATTCCTCTCCATCCATCTATATCCTATCATTATGCCAGTACCACACTGTCTTGATTAGTGTAATAAGTTTTGAAATCAGGAAGTATAAATTATTCAATGTTGTTTCTCTTTTCAAAGATTGGCTATTCTGGGTCACTTGCATTTCAATGTCTGCAAAAGAAACCAAAAAAAAACAAAAAAAAAAAACCAAAAAACCACAACAAAAAAACCCAGTTGCGGTTTTTATAAAAGTCATGTTGAATCTGTAAATTATATGATCAGCTTGCCATCTTAACAATAGTGTCTTCCAATTCATGAATATGGGATATATGAATATGGCTGTAGGCTTTGTATTTTTTAGTGTACAAGCCTTGCACTAATTTTGTTAAATTTATTCCCAAGAATTAAAAAAAACATTCTATGCTGGGGCACCTGGGTGGCTCAGTTGGTTAAGCATCTGCCTTTGGCTCAGGTCATGATCCCGGAGTCCTGGGATCAAGCTCTATATTGGGCTCCCTCCTCGGTGGGGAGTGTGCTTCTCCCTCTGCCCCTCACCCTGCTTGTGCTCTCTCTCTTTCAAATAAAGAAATAAATAAAATCTTTAATAAAAAAATTCTATGGAAATGGAATTGTTTTTAAAATTTTATTTTAAAGGGAGAATTTGAGGGCAGTAATATAATTGGATACCGCTGGTAGAACCACTACACTTATTGTAAATTTTTTTTACAAGAGAACGTGTGTTATCATTTTTTGTATTTCTAAAATCTAGCGTAGTGCCTGGCACATGATAGGCTCACTAAATTTGTGTTAAGTGAATATTTGTTGGTAATATTTAGATGAGGATTTTTTTTATGTGTAAAACTTCAGGGGCAGTATTTTGTGAAAAATTAAATGTATACTTTTATGTTTTGATGATATAGGTAGTAGGAAATTATGTTTACCTTCTTTTATGTAATTATTCCACAAATGTAATTTGTAATGATAAGGCTAAAAAGCAGAAAATTTGAAATTTTGTGACATAAAAAAGAAGAAAGTGCTAGTGATTTTTTTTTGTAATTAAAATTATTTTCTGTGAGTAAAATCTGTGGCCATGAATTTTTAGCATTTTAGGGTGTTAAGTGAAAATAACTTTTTCATGTCCTACATGATATTGCAGAGAAAAACAGCAGCCAAGGGGTATCTTTGGAAAGTCTATAATATCATTGCCAACCACTGGCTCTAGGCTTTTGAGTTGTGGGGAAGCCTGAATTAGATAGTATTTATTTATTTCCTGGAAGTAGCATACTCTGATCATATCAATTTCCTTTATAACATTAATGTTTCATCTTCAGTGGCACCCAAATGGCTTTGACATTTGTGTTATATCCTAGAGTGCACATCTTCCAGCTCAAAGAACAGAATTGTGTTGGGTAGTCTTAATATATTCAGTGATGCAATGGACGTGAAAGCATATTGTGTAGTTAAGCTCACAAATTAAGCCAATCTTTTTTGAGAAACTTGTATAGGGAGATAGAGCCAGAGGATAATTTTTAAAACAGTTTTCTTCTTGGTAATTTCATTATTACATGCAATATAAATTTGAAAAGATATTCTTTTTTTAATTTAAATACAATAGCCAATATATAGTATATCATTAGTTTCAGACATAGTGTTCAATAATTCTTTACACTTAAAGACAGGATTAAAAGTCAGCTGTTGGGAAGGAGTGTCCGTGGTCATCTGTTTGGTGAGGTGATATGAGCAAGAGACAGAACTGAGGATTTTACCAACTAGTAGCAGACATTTGTGTTTAGAAGAATAAGTTCACACTGCTCTTCTAAACATTTTCATGGAGTCCAAGGAAGTTCTTGTTCACTGTAAGTTAATTTGCTTTCCTGTTGACCTTATGGTGAATGAGGCATGACTGGTGACCTGAAATATTTCCTTAATGATTTGCTCAGAAATACTCAATTCTAGAGCTCTCATATACTGTCTGCTTTACTGTCTTTACTACTAAAGCCATTTCTACATTTATGATGATAAAATCAGGGATTCAAGTGCTGACAAAGGGCTGCCAAATTGTCTAGTACCTTCGAACTGTACTTAAAAGTTTTATGTGTATTTCCCCCATCAGAATGCCTATATGTTTATTTGACTAGTAAGTACATGGAGAGATGTATTCAAACCCTTTTGTGTGTAGCGTTGTAAGTGCTGAAAATAAACTTATAATTTGGTTTGCCATTTTGATGTAGTTAAATGCTAGACTGCAAAATACCTTAATGGAATATATTAAATATTGATCTGCCTACTTAGGAACTTCGAAGAAAATATTGTCTATTTTTTTCCTAAGTGGTGTTTCCTGTGTGATTTGAAGTGAAATAGCTGCAAACGCTAGTTTTTCTTGTACCAAAATGAATTAGTTCATTTTTTTCTTGCAGCATGTATGTAATTTTTAATAGCTAAGGATAGTGACAAATTTAACAGATTATTAATCATTAATTAGTGACTAGTCATTAAATAAAATGCTATATACCAAGCATTTTATATGTTTTGTCTCATTTAGTAACTTTACGAGTTAAGTATAATCGTTTTCATTTTACATACAAAGAAATTGAAGATCAGAGCAGTTATGGTCTCCAAGCTTTTAAGTGCTAGAGGTAGGATTTATCTCTCTATATATTTATATCTATCTGTATGCTTGTCAACCTGACCCCAAAGCTGATGCTGTTAATCATTACTAGACTGCCTTCCATAAATAATCACATAGTACACAGTAGTATTGCCAGTTCATGTCAACCAGAGGAATGGAAACATATTCAAGATGTGGAAATTGTTTCTTCAATTTCTGTAAATTGTTTAGAATTGTCACTGAGCTCCTCTCATAGAAAGAAAAGAAAAGACAACCTTTTCCAGCAAGTTTCTATATATCATGTTGATTCTGCTGTCTTTTATAGTGGCTCAACTGTGGCATCATGTATTAATCTGCATTCCAGAAAAATATGCCCCATGGAGAGAATGTGTGGGAACAGCTGGTTATGGCAGCTGTAGGTAATGAACATATGAGACAAGCCTGAAAGTTCAATTTCTTCCTCTTTCTGCATATATCCCCTTCATGTATCAAAAGGAAGAATTGCAATATATATATACACAAATCGTACTTAGCAAAAAGCAGAAGCACCATGATATTGTTATTCAAGTTCTTTCAGAATCATAGAATGGTGATGCCAAAAAACACCTCGTTTGGGCCTTAGTTCAGTCCTTAAGGAAAATGAACAAACTTGGATGAATTTTCTCTCAGAGAGTAAGGAACAATGTTTTTTTAAATTGCTATATCCCCAAAGTACTTGCAACAGAGTTATATATATATAAAGCTCAATAAATATTTGTTGATTGATTTCCCAATTTCACATGGCTGATAGCCGCTGAGGTTATAATTTGAGGCTTTTGACATTTAAGTTCAGTGTTTTTCTTACCATAATGGGCTGCTTGCATTCCCATCTCAAAATAATAATTGCCTTCTCCTTTTGAAAGGAGGAAATTAAAATTCTGAGAAATTTAAATAACTTGCCCAAATTCACACAGGTAGGCCAGGGCAGAATAAGGTCTTAAAAGTATAGTCTGCTTGATATTAAAGTCTGTGTTCTTAGATGCCCTGTAAACTGCAGCTTCCAAGAACAAGAACTCACATCATATCTTATGGATGAAATTTGTATTTGTATCTTAAAGCCCTCTTCAAAAAAGAAAATATGCAATCCGTTTTTATCAGGCGTTAGAACTGAGTGGTCAAGAATAAGGATTCTATAGCCAGAGTTAAGTCCCAGTTCTACCACTTCAGTTAAGTTTCTCTGTGGCTCAGATTCAGCAGCCGAAAATGATGTTAATAATAATACTTATCTCATGGCAGTTGTTTGAGAATTAAGTATGAGGTGCTTAGAACAGTGCCTGGCATATAGTAAGCCTCATGTGTTACTATTATTTCCTGGGTATACATTTCCATTGGAAAAATTTATCTTATAGACAATGAAGCTTAATCCTATTGTTCTCTCTTGTTCTATTTTCTAGGGACACAAAAACTAGTAGGGCATCACCCTCATTGCATGCTACAGTCTCTAATTATTATGATGAAGATTTTTTTAGAGTGGGGGGAGGGACAGAGGGAGAGGGAGAGGGAGAGAGAGAATCCTAAGCAGGTTCCACACTCAGCACAAGCCAGATGCAGGACTCAATCCCATGACCCTGAGATCATGACCTGAGCCGAAATCAGGAGTTGGATGCTCAACTGACTGAGCCACCGAGGCGCCCTCATGATGAAGTTTTTTACTCTTCTCTAACAGGTTTCTTAATCTTTAAGCAAAGATCTGATTTCTCCAGTACTCATACTGAAAATACTACAAGAAATTTGTTGTACTTAGACCAGGAAATAACATTAATACTTAGAGGATAACAATATTTATTTTCATATGACAGCCACATTTATTATTAGAGCAGGAATGAGTAGTCATTTTTTTTAATGTTATCTTGAAAGAATGTACACTCTCTTGCCTAAAATTAAGACACTTCATGTAGGGTGATACAGTGGATGAGCACTGGACTTGGGAATCAGAAAACCTAGGTTCATGCCCCATTTAACATTTATCAATTGTGTGACATTGGATGAGAAAGTCCTCTTAGCCTCTTTCAGCCCCAATTTCTTGTACTGTGAAAGGACATAATAGTGACTGCTCTGATTATCTTGTAATGTTTGGTATTTATCAAATAATATTTTATTTTTTCAAGGCCCCAATTCAAATACTACCTGCTCAATGAACCTTCCCTAACTCCTCCAGTTAGATTACTTCTTTCTTCTTTATATTCTGATAGCAATTTTTATCTCTACAATATTCCATTTCTTTGGGTCAGAATGACCCTATCTTCCCACTGGATTATAAGCTCTTTGTGAGTATATATTCATTTTTGTTTTCTGCACACTGTCTGGTATAGTGCCTTGAATATGTTCTCCATACATATTTACTGAATTGAAATGAATTTGTGCAATAGTGCTTTGTAAACTGAAATATGTACAAATGGAAATTATTATCAATATCCACTTATACTTGGCACTTAATCTTTCTCATAGGCTTTTAAACTCACTTATGCCATCCTGTGCCAATCAGACTCTACTCTGCATCTCCACGTATCCTATATTGGGGAGAGTCAACCAGGAGAACAATTAAAGTCTTTATTAAGTTCCTAAATGCAAGTTGTATTGTCCTAACTGCTCTTCAACTCAAATCATCATGGTCTCTGCTTTACAAGGGCACAGTCGAAAATCATTATCAAATGTCTGCATGCAGGGTATGCTGTCCTTAGTACTGTTTGAATTGAATTAAATAATTAGATCAGTGGCTTCTAGACTTGGAGTGTAAGGGAGAAAGACTTGTGTGAGTACATTTATGAAAGATGCTAAAAACTATTTAACCACACTGATTGAATATATAACAACTTTTGTTGAGAATTATGACTGACAGGGGCAGTTTTAGATTTGGATGTTTGGTCTAAGTCCAGTAGGCAAGAAGCCTTCATATCACTTCTTATTAATTGGGGAAAATCTATGTGTATTGAACTTTTCACAAGTTTTTTTATGTAGTCCCTGGAAGTTATATAATGCATTTTTCCTCTCCTATAATATTCTACAAGGTCATAAAGTTACTCTTCTATGGTATTTGGTGTGATATGGCTTTGGTGTGATGTGGGTTTGGTGTGATGTGAGGATGTTTTTCTTCAGTCTCATTACAATTAGAGAAACAAGACCTTACTTGTGAATGTAGAAAACTGTTCCAGGGTACAAAAATAAAAGTAAAAAAGAAGAAAAGAAACAAAAAAAATAAGAGGAAACAAAGGGAAAGTAAAAGAAGTGAAAGTGAAAAGAAGTGAAAATAAGACCTGGGCTTTAGTATCTGTTATAAATATAAATAAACATTTGGTACTAAACTATATGTGATGTGTGAGGTTTAAATGTTTATAAATGTTTGAATGAATGAGTAATAGTCCATTGTATATGTATATCGCATCTTTATCCATTCATCTATTGATGGACACTTTAGTTGCTTCCATATCTTGGCTATTGTAAATAATGCTGCAATGAACATAGAGACATAGAGGTGCATAAATCTTTTTGAATTAGTGATTTCATTTTCATTGAGTAAACACCCAGTAGTGAAATTGCTGGATCATATGGTATTCTATTTTTTTTTTTTTTTGAGGAAACTTCATACTGTTTTCCACAGTGGTTGCACCAATTTACATTCCCACCAGTAGTGCTCTTTTTTCTGCATCTTTGCTAACAGTTATTTCTTGTCTTTTTGATACTAGCCATTTTGACTGGTATGAAGTGATTTGTCATTGTGGTTTTGACTTGTATTTCCCTGATAATTAGTGATGTTGAGGATCTTTTCATGTGTCTATTGGCTATCTGTATGTCTTCTTCAGAAAAATATCTATTCAGATCCTCTGCCCATTTTTTATTGGATTTTTTTTTTTGGTGTTGAGTTGTTTGAGTTTAAAAAAATTAACACCAATAGAGAAATTAAAAGAATAGTACAATGACATTTATATATTCTTAGCTTATCCAGCTGTTGATGTTTTGCCATGTTTGTGTGATCTGTCTATACATATATTTGTTGAGTAATGTGACATTAAACTGCAGATATTATGATACCCTAATTCTTCAGCATGCATCTCCTAAGAACAAGGAAAGTCTCCTACATAATGCCATTTTGTTTCCTTCTTATTATGGATGTGTTTGATTATTGCTTATAGTTTTCTTTTCATTTTTGAGGCATTTTATATTTTCTTGGACCAGCAATCACAGAGGATTCTGTGAAGCAGTGTTAGGTGCTGAGGTGGCTTGCTAGATTTCTTAGTTTGAATGCCCCCTTCTGTCGGTACAGTAGAGTGCATTTAAAAAATATTTGGTGCTTTGGAGTGGAGATGGGGTTATTATACTTCTGATTTTGTGCTTCTCATTTGTTTCTACAGGGCTCTTAATTTCAACTACTTGCTTTTTTCTTTCTTTTCACTGACAAGCTTCCAAGAGATTTTCCCTTCCAGGTTGCCTTTCTTTTTATCTGCCTCTAAAGTGGATTCAATCTTCACCAGAGTTCTGCTGTCTTTGTAATTAAGGCCTGAAGTTTGATCCTCAACAATTTCTGCCTTCTGGCTGAAGATGAGAGAGTCTCTCTATACTGCTAAGAAGTTCTTCTGACTTTCACAATTTGCCTTAAATTGGTCATTAATCATCCTTAGTGTTGTGTTGTCTTTGTCCAAAGCTTTGATCACACTTAGCAACATTCATTCAAATCTTTTGTCTTTATAATTATTATTTCCTCTGAACCTCTTGCATGACTGAGATATTGTACCTGCCAGTGTATTCCCTCCCACGAGTTTTTCATTCCAGTTTACCACAGGTGAAAGTGGTAACAAATTGCACCATCAACATGCCAGGAGTTATTATCAATACTCTACCTACTACTAGTATTGGGGTTCTCATTGCCAGCTGGCTAAGGAGTGCTGCAGCTCAAAAATCCCATTTTAGAATTTGTTTTTTTCAGACCACTCCTTATGCCAACTAGGTCAGTGGTCCTGGGAAACATATTCTGGGATGAAGAATTTGCATATAGGAATTTCGTTGGGAATGCTATCAGGAACAACACCTGTGAGGCTGTAAGGATGCAAGATTGGGCAAAGTGACGAGTTAAGCTGCAAAGTGGTTACTGCAAAGTCCTCAACTGATCTTTAGGAGCTTTGGAACTTAGACAACCTTTCAGACTTGTTCTAAATTGCAGCAAGAGGACCAGATCTCATAGGCTACCTTTGTGGCAGAGGCGTAACTTTCGGTGAGGGAGCTCCCTTTGAGCTGAAAGCAGTTGCTAGTTAGGGGCTCAGATATGAGCTGTCAGCAGCCAACAAACCTGGCAGCTAGGGATTGATGACTTTGGTTCTGATTGAGAAATCTGGGCAGTGCACCTGAACCTACACTAGAAGAGGAAAGAGAGAAAGTAGAAAGTCTTATTAAAAGGTGAATAAAATACTTCAGGTGAGAGATAATGACAGCTTGGTAGTCAGAGGTGGTTGGATTTGGGATATATTTCAAAGGATTTACTAATGGATTAGATGGCAGGGGAGAGAGGAATCAAGGGTATCTTCAAAGATTTTTGGCATGAACAACTGAAAGAAGTTGCCTCATTAATTTAATGAGAAGTGATGGCTAGTAGATTTTTGTCTTAAAGCAGCTGTATTGACTGAAGAATGTAACTAACCTCTTATCTCATTTACAATTTCTAGCTGCATTAAAGAACATGGGTTTATAATTTTCTGTTCCGATAATAGAAATTGCCTAAATTGATCCAATTAGAAGTTTAAAAATTGAATAGACTCATCACCTTGGAATAAATTAAAATTTTGTCAAATAATTATCCTTAATGAAATAAACTCAGGATTAAAGTCAAATACTTTTAAATTTTCAAAGATAGGTAATTCTTATGATAAGCATCCATTTCCAAAGGTGTGAAATAGTGAGAAATCTTCCTAAGTCATTTTAAGAAAAGAGCATAACCCTGATATCAAAACCGAGCACTGATAACAGTAAAAGAAGAAAATACAGATTAATCTCATTTGGGAATTTAGATTAAAAACCCTAGTAAAAGCACTAATAAATCTGATTCAAGAGTACTTGAGGACATTAGCAAAATGGTGGCATAGGAATTTCTACTGGTCATCTCCTCCCAGAAATGTCAAACAATTATCTATACATGAAATACCTTCATGAGAGCCAGGATTCCAGGTGAGATTGCAGCACTGGATGAAGCACAGAAGTAAGAAAGGATGCATTGAGAAGGGTAGGAAAGATTGATTCACAAAACCGCTATTTCCCCTTCTCCAAGCCAGAGCAGCCTAGACCAGAGAGAGAAGGAGAATAAAGTGAGTGCTTACCTTTACTATGGACCCTAGAGCCAGCACGCCCTATTGCCAGGTAGACTCCTGGAGCCCTAGGTGACTTCGTGTAGGCTCCTGAGAACCCAGTCCCTGGCTCACCCCAGAGCTTGCCTACTTCAGCAGCCCAGACACCTCCTGTGGCCCCTGGTAGCTTTGAGGGCTTAGCTGCTGGTGGGCTACCATGAACCAAGCCCCTGACTCAGCCTGATGCCTGCCAGATCCAGCAGCACCAGGCAGCTCCCATGGCTCCAGGCTCTCAGAGGACCACTGAATCTAGGCTTCTGGCCCATCTGGTGCTGGTTGGCTCCTGCAGCCCAAGGTGGCCCAAGGTGGTTCTCACAGCTCCAGGCAACTTCTTCAGCTCCAGCCTCCCAGTGGACTCCTGTGAACCCAGATTCTGGCCTACCCAGAACTGGCTGGTTCTTGTGGCCCTAGGTAGTTCCTGTGGCTTCAGGCTCCTAATCAATGCCTGCAAACCTGGGCTCCAGGGGGCACCTGTGAACCCAGAGTGCTGGCAAGGCCCAGCACCAGACTGACTACAGCTACCCAAGCTTTCAGCTTGCAAGTACTCCAGTAGCAAGCCTGCCCACAGACACCACCAATCTGCCTACCCAGAATCTGTGGACAGGCTGAGTGATGAAGGGTTCTGTCTGTTGAAGCCAGTCTGCAGAGACTGGAAGAAGTCCCAATGTCCTCAAATGTGCAGACATCAACACAAGGCCAATATCATGAATAATCAAGGAAACTAATAAAATCAGTGACTGTAAAAAAAATAAAGATTTATGAATTGTCTGACAAAGAATTCAGAAGAATCCTCTTAAAGAAACTCGGTGAACTACAAGAAAACACAGACAACTAAATGAAAAACAATGCATCAATAAAACACAAAGTTCCACAAAGAAATAAATCATAAAATGAGCAGAAATCTGAGAACTGAAGACTAATAATGATTGAACCAAAAGATTTAATAGAGGTCTTAAAAAGCAGACTTGACTAAGCAGAAGAAACAGTGAACTAGAAGAGAGGCCATTTGAAATTACATAATTAGAGAAACTATGAGATAACATTTAAAGATGCAATCTATGCAGTCTTAGAGTCAGAAGGGCAAGAGAAAGAGAGAGAAAGGAGCAGAAACCTCATTTAAAGAAATAATGGCTGAGAACTTCCCAAATCTGAGGGAGATTTAGATACCCAAGTTCATGAAGCTAATAGGTCAAAATTTCAACCCAGTGATCTTCTCCAAGACATATTATAATAAAACTGTCTAATATCAAAGAAAAAGAGAACATTTTAAAAGCAACAAGAGAAAAACATATTCTCACATGAAAGATATAGAAAACAAAAGTCAACTGAGTAAATTTGAAGATCTAATTGGTTTTATTAAATGATTCATGAATTGGGCAGCATCCCATCCAGCAAGTAGAGGGGAGCTCCAAGCACTTGTACAAAATGGAAGATTTTTATAGGAAGGAGGGTAGGGCAAGAAAGTTATTAGTAAAAGAAAAGGATTGTTTCAGGCAAGGTTACTTTCCATTAAAGGGAGGAACAGGAGATTTTATCATGCAGATTACCTCATCCTCCTTTGGGGGATTGAGAGGGCCCATGTGACAGATTCATTGGTGCCCATCAGAAAATTCCTAACTGACAGGTTAAGACTACATTTCTGGGGAGGTTGAACTCCAGTTAGATTAGGTACTAAGTACTGGTTTGGGGACTCAGCCTAAGTGATGCCATTTTAGTTCTGTGGTTTTCTTTTTAACAAAGGAAATCCCCATAAGGCTGTCAGTGGGTTTCTCAGCAGAAACCTTTCAGGCTAGGAGAGTGAGATGATATATTCAAAGTGCTGAAAGAAAAAGACTGCCAACCAAAAATATTTTACCCAACAAAGTCATCTTTCAGAAATGAGGAAGAGATAAAGATTTTTCTAAACAAAAGTGGAAAAAGTTCATCACACCTTGACTTGCTTTACAAGAAGTGCTGAAAGGAGTTCTTCAAGATGAAATGAAAGGATGCTGATTAGTAGCAAGGAAATATATGAAAATCTATTATGCTGGTAAAGGTAAGTATATAGTCAAATTCAGAATATTTTAATACTATGAAAAGGTGATGAATTAATCAGTTAACTCTAGTATAAAGATTTAAAGGGAAATATTAAAAATATGGTAGCTACAATAATTTTTAAATGGATACAAAATATAAAAATAGGTAAATTATGACATCAAAATATAAATTATGTGGGGGACTAAAAGGGTAAAGTTTTGTATATGATTGAAGTTTGTATTAGCTTAAAATAGACTGTTATATCTGAAGATGTTTTATGTAAGCCTCATGGTAACTGCAAAGTAAAAACCTATAGTGGATACTCATAAGATAAAGAGATGGGAATCAAGGCACACCATTACAAAAAATTATCAACCCAGAAAGAAAGACAGCAAAATAAGAGGAAAGGAATAAGGGAACTACAAAAAGCAAGAAAACAATAAGATGGCATTAGTAAGCCTTACCTATCAATAATTACTTTAAATGTAAATGGATTAAATTCTTTAATTAAAAGGCATTTCAGCTCTAAGGACACAGGCTTATAGTGAAGGGATGGAAAAAAATATATCCTTGCAAATGGAAAACAAAATAGAGCAGGAGTAGCCATACTTAGACCAGAAAAAATAGACTTTAAGTCAAAAACTGTATCAAGAGACAAAGAAGTATTTCTATAATGATGAAGTGATCAATTCATCAAGAATATATAACAATGGTAAATATATGCAGGCCGCATCAGAGCAAATATGTTGAGCAAGTGCTAACAGATTTGAAGGGAGAAATAGACAAAAATACAATAATAGGAGAATTCAGTACTCCAATTTCAACAATAAATAGATCATCCAGACAGAAAATCATTAAGGAAATACTGGACTTGAACCATACTTTAGACCAAATGGACCTAACAGACATATACAGAGCATTCCACCCAACAGAAGCAGAATACACATTCTTCTCAAGTAAACGTGGAATATTCTCCAGAATAGATCATATGTTAAGTCACAAAATAAGCCTTAGCAAATGTAAGAAGACTGAAATAATACCAAGTATCTTTTCTGACCAAGATCAATAACTAGAAATCAGTAACAGGAGGAAAGCTGGAAAATCACAAATGTGTGGAAATCAAAAGAGAAAAAAAATCTTGAAACAAAAGGAGATGGGTGTACAATATACCAAAACTTATGGGATACACCCAAAGCCATCTATATTTACAGTGCAATCCCTATCAAAATTCCAATGATATATATCACAGAAATAGAAAAAAAAATCCTAAAATTTGTATGTAACTACAAAAAACTCCAAATAGACAAAGTAATCCTGAGAAAGAAGAACAAAGCTGGAGGCATCACACTTCCTGCTTTGCAGGAAAGCTTCAAAACTACATGGTACTAGCATAAAAACAGACACATAAATCAATGGAACAGAATAGAGAGAGAGCCAAGAAATAAATCCACACATATACAGTCAACTAATACTTGGCCACAGAGCCAAAAACACTCAATGTAGTCTTTTTTAATGTGTTGGGAAAACTGAATAACCACATGCCAAAGAATAAAACTAGATGCCTAACTTACATCCCTTACAAAAATTAATTTGAAATAGATTAAATACTTAAATGTAAGAACTGTAACTGTAAAGCTATTAGAAAAAAAAAAAAAACCAGGGGAAATGTTCCTTTAAATTTGTTTTTAAAAAAATTTTTTTTTTTTTTTTTTTTTGATATGATACTAAAAGTGTAAGCAACAAAAGCAAAAGTAAACAAGTGTGACTATATCAAGTTAAAAAGCTTCTGCATGGCAAAAGAAACAATCAGCAAAATAAAAGGCAATCTACAGAATGGGAGAAAATATTTAGAAACTGTGTATCAGATAAGGATTTAATATGCAAAATACATAAGGAACTCCTATAACTCCATAGGGAAAAACCAACAATCTAGTTTAAAAATGGGCAAAGGTCTCTTTCTGCCATTGTGGAACCTGTGGAGACCTTCTGGGAACAGGACTCCTAAAATGACAAATATGTCTGGAAAGCTGTGGTCCAAGTCCATTTTTGCTGACTATATGTGGGGTCTCCAGAACCAGAGGGAGCACACAGCTTTTCTTAAAATTGAAAATGTTTATGCTCAAGATGAAACTGAATTCCATTTAGGCAAGAGATGTGCTTATGTGTACAAAGCAAAGAACAACACAGTTACTCCTGGTGGCAAACTGAACAAAACCAGAGTAATCTGGGGAAAAGTAACTCATGCTCATGGAAACAGTGGCGTGGTTTGTGCCAAGTTCCAAAGGAACCTTCCTCCTGAAGCCATTGGCCCTAGAATCCGTGTGATGCTCTACCCCTCAAGGATTTAAACCTACTGAAAAGTAAATAAATAAAAGTGCAGATTTGGAAAAAAAAAAAAGGCAAAGGACTTGAAAAGGCAGTTTTTCCAAAGAAGACATACAATGGCCAATAGGTACATGAAAAGAAAGCTGGACATCACTGATCCTCATGGAAATGCAAATCAAAACCATAATGATATCTCACCTCATACTGGTTAGAATGGCTAAAATCAAAAAGACAAGAGACAACAAGTGTTGGCAAGGCTATGGAGAAAAGGAAATGGTTGTGCACTGTTGGTGGAAATGTAAATAAATATAGCCACCATGGAAAACAGTATGTAGGTTCCTCAAAAAATTAGACATAGAACTACCATTAGATCCAGCACTCCCACTTCTGGATATCCCAAAGGAATGAAAACACTATCTTGAAGAGATATCTGTACTCCCATGTTTATTGTGGCATGATTTTTAATAGCCAAGATGTGGAAACTACCTAAGTATGTATCAATGCATGAATGGATAAAGAAATGTAGTATGTATACATAAACAATGAAATATTATTCAGCCATAAGAAAGAAGGAAATCCTGCTTTTTTTTTTTTTAAAGATTTTGTTTATTTATTTGACAGAGAGAGACACAGCAAGAGAGGGAACACAAGCAGGGGGAGTGGGAGAGGGAGAAGCAGGCTTCCTGTGGAGCAAGGAGCCTGATGTGGGGCTCGATCCCAGGACGCTGGGATCATGACCTGAGCCGAAGGCAGCCGCTTTACCAACTGAGCCACCCAGGCGCCCGGAAATCCCTCTTTTTGAGACAACATGGATGGAGCTTGAGAGCATTTATGCTAGTGGAATAAATCAGACAGAAAGAGGTAAATACTATATATTCTCACTTATATGTGGAATCCAAGAAAGCTGAACCAATAGAAATAGTGTAATGGTGATTGTCAGTGGCTGAAGGGTAGGGAAAATGAGGAGGTATTGGTCAAAGGGTACAGACTCCTATTTATTAGATGTTAAGTCCTGGGGATCTAATGTGTAGCATGGTGATTATAATGAACAATAATACTACATTATATGCTTAGAAGTTTTTAAGAGAGCAGGTCTTAATTTTTTTTTTACCACAAAAAGAAATGGTAATTATATGAAGGGATGGAAGTGTTAACTAACTTCATTGTGATAATCATTTTGCAATATATACATGTATCAAATCATTATACTGTATACCTTAAACTTACATATGACAACAATATCTTAGTAAAGTTGGGAAAAAAAGAGTACATTGGAAAAAAAAACCAAGAAAGATTTATTTTACAAATGCAGTGGTGATTACTATTAATAAATCTATTTGTGTAACATATCACTAATAGCCCAAAGCAAATAAAAGATACAACAGTAATAGAGTAATAATACTAGCTCACATTTTTTGAATCCTATAGTGAGCTATGGTCTAGGTACTGTTTTAAGTGATATCTGTGTATCTATATATATGCACACACATGTACATATACACATGAACACACAGTTTATATAAAAATTTCATGAGGTAGATAATATTTTAGTTTTCATTTTAGATGAGAAAAAGTGAGACACAGAAAAGTTTAGTAACTTGCTTAAATTCACACAGTTACTATGTGCAAGAGTTAAGATGTGAGCCAAAGAAGAACCTGTAATGTTAAGCCACTATGCTAGGTTGCCTCTCAATATATAAAAATAACAATGCTATAAGATTTATAATTTGCTAACATTTATCAGGTGGTTATTATGTGCCAGATACTACTCTAAGCACTTTGAGTTAACTCCTCCTCACTATAGCAATATGATGCAGATATTTTTATTATTATTATTTTTATTTTACAGATTAGTGAGGTAGAGAAGGAAGGGTTAAGTTAACGCCTCAAGATTACTTCTCTACTGCCCTACTAAGTGGTGAGTTAGGATTTGGATCCATGTAATCTGCCTTCAGAGGAGATGCTGTACTGCCTCCAAAACATTTGAACATTCATTCCTGATAATAAACAAAAGAAAACAATGCAAAATCAACCACCAACCAACCAGAAACTATGTTCTTAAACTAAAAGGATGCTTCCTTAAAATTATTTTAAAAAATCTATCTAAAATCCCATTGTATATCATGCTTCATGAAGTTTTAAACACTAAACATATTACCATTAAATTTAGTAACGGGGTATGCTGCATTAAATCAACATGACTTATTTATTTAATTTAAAAAAATATTTAAGAGAGAGAGCAAGTGTGTGTGGGGGGAGGGGCAGAGGGAGATAGAGAGCAAGAGAATCTCAAGGCAACTCCCGCTGAGCATGGAGTCAGATGCTGGGCTCCATCTCATGACCCCTGAGATCATGACCTGAGCTGAAATCAAGAGTTAGACGCTTAACTGACTAAGCCACCCAGGCACCCCTAAATCAACACTATTTAAAAAAAAAAACCTTTTTTGGAGATACAGTATAAAATATATGAAAACCGTTCAATGAAAAAAATGAAACCACACCAATACATAATTGAGATGAAGTCATGAATAGGGAATTCACAAAAATATAATTAAAAGTTGGTGATCTAAAAAGAAGGGCAGTGAAGAAATAAGAAAGTGAAGGTGAGATACTCAGTAAAGGGTGCATTGTCAAACTAGTAAAATAACCTTGCTAGGGAACTCCAGGAGTCAGTGTAGAATCAGCTAGCCTCAGTTAATCTCTGTTACCTCCAGTGACAAAAGGAGCTAGAGTATTTACATACCATCCTCTGTTGCTCAGGACAAGTTAAGGGTTACTCCTTGAAAAGAGAGGATGTTTGTTGATTTTCTGGCACTTCCAGCCAGCGCAGCACACTGAGAGGGTTTCTAGCTCCAGACAAAGACCCAAAGCAGTTGGAAGTCTGGCTTGCATCATAGTGGTGAGGCCTGGGGCTGGGGGATGAGGCTGGGGTATTGACAGTGTGTACTGCAACATCATAACAACACATTTTTGAATACTGATACTGACATCCACACTTTTCAGGAGTTAATATTTTTTTTCTATAAGTAGAATGACAAGAACAGAATCTCATTGTACTACCTATCTGTTCAGGAGAATTTGGAAAAAGCAACTTATCTGGATCTCAACTAAGGAGCTTATTTATTGAAGAAATGAAAAAACCTTGCTATAACCCAGTTCATCTATAAAATATTGGTGCTCAGAAACAAGTGCTAATACAATCATATCTGCTTGTTGGCAAGTCTTCTATTAATAAAAGAGAACATGATTTCTGTTTTAAGATCAGAAGGGACTAGACTTATTTTAATCCTGTGAACCAATCATCTTGCAAACTGTATGAGAAATGATGCTGTCACCTTGCAATATACAAACTATAATTTTCTTCCATTGCATGGGAAGAGAGACTCTGAATTTATCTTCAGTTACAATTGTTATATTCTGACAACCGTATGAAAAGATTAATGAACATTTTCCAGGTCTTATAAGCATTAAAATACCAAAGCTCTTAAAAATTGTTCCAAATGGCTAGATCCTAGCATGGTGTCTGATACATAGTAGATACTTAAAAGATATTTTTTGAGGCTCAGTTACCATTAGTACTAAACTTTCTGGATTAGATTGATCCATTCTTTTATTTATTCTGCAAACATTGAGTATCTACACCACATCAGACACAGTGCTAATTTAGAATTTTACCTAGATGGATCTATATATTATTTGGCAGAGAAAAATAACTTGAGTCTCTTAGTAATGTTATTTATATATTTAACCTTAGAGTTGTTCCCACATACAGAGGAAATCTTTACGCTTAATGCGAATTTTAGAGACTTGTTTGTCTTTCTCAAACTTCCTATATCTGTTTAAGTCTTTCTTTCTCTGCATTGCCATTTCTTATTCTGTTTGACAGCTTCTTTTATAGTAGAACAGCTCACTAAAAACTCCTGAGAACTTTACAGACCATTACATAGAGAAGTAGTCTCCCCAATTCCTGCCTTCTTAGAACATTGCATTTGATTGATAGATCAGTTTGAGGCTAGTGAGTACTGTCATAGTTTCACTTGTTCTTTAGATGTTCTGAAATTGTTGATCAGTAGTAATTTTATGCTTGCCAAGGACTCCTAACCCCACTGCTCTGGAAATCACTAAGTTCTTGTGTTCGCTAATTGTTTTAGGTTTCAGTTTAGTCACCTCCGAAATTTTGTATCTTCTGTGACAGTTTTCTGATTCATAGAAAAGAAGAAAGTGATTCTTTATTCCTGGAGTTGTGAAAATATGATGAGATACAATCGGAAAGAGCTTTGTAGACAATAAGGCATTCTAGGTATGTAAGCTATTATTACTGCTACCACGGTTACTGCCACCACCATAGTCATTTAAGAGTTGATGACCTTGGCTAAGTTACTTTTCTGAGCTTCCATGTCCTCATTTATACAAAGACAGCCTCTGTGTTCAATTCTACCTCAGCATCAGGAGAGATTTTACTGAGGAAGGCATCCTAGAAGAGAATTTTGAAAGATGAGTCATTCTTAGCTTTGGAGAAATGGAAGACAGACATTTCAGGTAAAGTTAGCAGTGTGAGCAAAGCTGAAATAGTCTGGTGATTTGGAACTGCAAACAATTTGGCAGGAGCCTCTCTGCAGTGACTCTTAATGATAAGATTCCACAGGGAGGATCAGGCCAAAGCAAGCAGTTAAGACTGAATTCCTTAGTAATGTGGTGGCCCTGAATGATTTGAAGCAAAAATAAGAATCATAACTACAAGGAGGGTGGACCACGTCATGGGAAAATAGTAGTGAAGGTAAGACCCAACTAATAACAGTATTTATGGTGTACTAAATATGTATTTGACATTGTGTTGAGCATTTTACATGTATTATGTCATTCAATCCTAAGAACAACTATGAAAGTTAGATCTTCATATTACCTCCATTTTACAGTTGAGGAAATAGAAGGTCAAAAAGGTTATACACATAGTAAGTAGCAGAATGTAAGTCTTTCAGACTTCACAATCTACATTCTTAATTGCTGCACTGTACTGCATAATTTTATTTTAAAATTCTTGTTTCCTGAACTTATGTGGAAGCTGTTAAAAACTGTGTTAAAAATTAGATCGTAGGCTCTTTGAGTTGGAGGATATTTTGTCCATTTAACATAATCCTCTGTCCAGTGCAGTGATCCCCTGTGATCCATGCATGCCCTGTGAGTGATGCCCTGTGAATAGTCTTGTTCTACTTCAGCACATGCTCTGTGACAGGAGCTCAGTATAGAAAGAATGTGTCCCTAATAATTGTCCTCATATTGAGCTGAAGCATCTGTTTTTATCTGTTGTCATGGTCTCAGTGAATTGAACTGAAGATCTCTTTTAACTTAAGAATTTTCGGTCAGATCTTTCATTTCTTCAATCAGTATTATTATTATTTTTATTTTTTAGTAAACAAAAGCAAATCCAGATTTCTCCCGTAATCATTGTAGGCTGTTCACTCTCCTTATACATGTTTGTTCAGTTATGAATTGCCAGCCATCTGAGAAAGGCAGTATATGTGACAATTAAGAGTGTCGGCTTTGGAGCCACATAACATTGAGTCAGACAATCCAAGCTTTACCACCTTCTAGCTATGTGACAATCAGTTATTTTTTTTTTCTTCTGTGCTTCTCTGTGCTTCAGTTTCCTCATCTGTAGAACAAATAATAGAGCAATTAGCATGTAATAGATATGTAAACATGCTAGTCAACCAACATTTCCTTCTAATTAATGTGTAATTAGTTCTTCTTTTATAAAGTTTACTAATAAATAGTCATTATGGTAGATTGTTGCAATGATAGTGTACTAATGTTATAAAGTTTTTATAATATGTTGAATTGTTTGCAATGGGAAAGTGGCCTTTAGGATGGAATCCAAAATTCTTTCTATGGTATTCCACACTTACCAATTTAAATTTGACCTTGTTCCCTCTTGACCCTCAATGTTTTCTTGTGCCTCTCTGTCACTGCTCCTATAGTTCCTTGTCTTGTGATGGCTCCTTCCACCATATCTGTTTATACAAATTCTATTATTATAAAGTTCAATTCAATGCTGTATCCCTTCTGAGGTCTTTTTCATTGCTCATATTTATGACCCCCTATGGTGATAATCACTTTCCATTTTGCACATTATTTATTTATTTATTTTTAAATTTTATTTTATTTTGTTATGTTAGTCACCATACAATACATCATTAGTTTTTGATGTGGTGATCCACGCTTCATTGTTTTTGTATAACACCCAGTGCTCCATGCAGTACGTGCCCTCTTTAATACCCATCACCAGGCTAACCCATCCCCCCACCCCCTTCCCTCTAGAACCCTCAGTTTGTTTCTCAGAGTCCATAGTCTCTCATGGTTCACCTCTCTCTCCAATTCCCCCCCCCTTCATTTTTCCCTTCCTTTTCCTAATGTCCTCCATGCTATTCCTTATGTTGCACAAATAAGGGAAACCATATGATAATTGACTTTCTCTGCTTGACTTATTTCACTTAGCATAATCTCCTCCAGTCCCATCCATGTTGATGTAAAAGTTGGGTATTCATCCTTTCTGATGGCTGAGTAATATTCCATTGTATATATGGACCAGATCTTCTTTATCCATTCATCTGTTGAAGGGCATCTCAGCTCTTTCCAGTTTGGCTATTGTGGACATTGCTGCTATGAACTTTGGGGTGCATATGGCCCTTCTTTTCACTACATCTTTGTCTTTTGGGTAAATACCCAGGAGTGCAATTGCTGGGTCATAGGATAGCTCTATTTTTAATTTTTTGAGGAACCGCCACAGTTTTCCAAAGTGGCTGTACCAACTTGCGTTCCCACCAACTGTGTAAGAGGGTTCCCTTTCTCCGCAACCTCTCCAACATTTGTTGTTTCTTGCCTTGTCAATTTTTGCCATTCTAACTGGTGTAAGGTGGTATCTCAATGTGGTTTTGATTTGAATTTCCCTGATGGCTAATGATGATGAACATTTTTTTATGTATCTGCTAGCCATTTGTATGTCTTCTTCAGAGAAGTGTCTGTTCATGTCTTCTGCCCATTTTTTGACTTGATTATTTGTTTTTTGGGTGTGGAGTTTGGGAAGTTCTTTATAGATCTTGGATACCAGCCCTTTATCTGTAGTGTCATTTGCCCATTTTGCACATTAAGTAATAATAATGCAGCTCAGTAAAGACTTCTATAAAGTCCATGGAATGGAATAACTTGAATCAACAACCTCTACCTCCAATTCTACTGCTTCTTAGAACTCATCTCCTACCTTTCCTTTCTTCCTCACTGCTTTCTGACTACTCTGTTTTTTTTTTTTTTCCTCTTCCTTGAATATGCCAAGTATTCTTAAGGCTCAAAGCTTTTTTACTTGTTATTTTACTTGCAGAAGACTTTTCCTTCAGATATCCTTTGACTTGCTCCCTCATTTTATTTGGGGCCTTCACTAAGTGTTACTTGTCAGAGAATACCATCTTCTCTGACCACTCTATCAAAATAGCAGCCCCAGCTTCACTCTCAAATCTTTACTCTGTTTTTTAAAAAAAATATTATAGTCTCATATTATGCCATATATTAATGCATTTGTATTTCTGTTATCTGTCTCACAAATAGAATGTAAGATTCAAGAGGATAAGGATGTTATCTGTTTTGTTTATAGCTAAATTCTTTTTGAGGAGAGCGTGTGATATTTAGTATGTGTTCAATAAAAATTTTCTGAATGAATGAACGATGAATGAATAAATAGAATTGCTTTTGCTAACATAGTTTCCTACCTCCCCACTATCCTGGGAACATTAGAAATAGGATCTCAGTTGGGTTCTCAATTCTTTTATCAGTGCCTTTATTAAAACATAAATTTGGCAAGGGAAACAAAAGCAAAAATGAACTCTTGGGACTTCAGCAAGATAAAAAGCTTCTGGACAACAAAGGAAACAGTCAACAAAACTAAGAGGCAACCCACAGAATGGGAGAAGATATTTGCAAATGACATTACAGGTAAAGGGCTGGTATCCAAGATCTATAAAGAACTTCTCAAACTCAACACCCAAAAAACAAATAGTCCAGTCAAGAAATAGGCAGAAGACATGAACAGACACTTCTCCAAAGAAGACATACAAATGGCTAGCTGATACATGAAAAAATGTTTAACATCACTAGCCATCAGGGAAGTACAAATCAAAACCACAATGAGATACCACCTTACACCAGTTAGAATGGTGACAATTACAAGACAGGAAACAACAAATGTTGGTGAGGATGTGGAGAAAGGGGCACCATCCTACACGGTTGGTGGGAATGTAAGCTGGTACAGCCACTCTGGAAAACAGTATGGAGGTTCCTCAGGACATTAAAAATAGAGCTACCCTATGACCCAACAATTGCACTACAGGTATTTACCCCAAAGATACAGATGTAGTGAAAAGAAGGGGCACATGCACCCCAATGTTCATAGCAGCAGTGTCCACAATAGCTAAGCTGTGGAAGGAGCTGAGATGTCCTTCAACAGATGAATGGATAAAGAAGATGTGGTTCATATATACAATGGAATATTACTCAGCCGTCAGAAAAGATGAATACCTACCATTTGCATTGACATGGATGGAACTGGAGGAGATTATGCTAAGTGAAATAAGTCAAGCAGAGAAAGACAATTATCATATGGTTTCACTCATATGTGTCACATAAGGACTAGTGTGGAGGACCATAGGGGAAGGGAGGGAAAACTGAAGGGGAAGAAATCAGAGAGGGAGACAAGCCATGAGAGATTCTGGACTCTGGGAAGCTAACTGAGGGTTACATAAGGGAAGGGGTGGGGGATGGGGTAACTGGGTGATAGGTATTAAGGAGGGCATGTGTTGTGATGAGCACTGGGTGTTATATACAACTAATGAATCATTGAATACTACATCAAAAACTAATGATGTACTATATGTTGGCTAACTGAACATAATAAAAAAAAATTCCACTAATCAAGTAAATAAATAAATAAATAAATAAATAAATAAATAAATAAATAAATATCATACCACTAAGTGAATTCTACCTTAATGTAAAAATAAAACAGAAAACCCCATAAATTTAATGAACAGAAAAAATACATATGAAAACTGATAGTAGTATTTTTAAGTGAAAAGCTAAACATAGAAATGATTCCTTCTTCTCCACAAATCCAGCTCTGCTGGATGTCCTTCTCATACTAACAGCAGTTAAAGTGTAACAGAATCCTTAGTGCTCCTGTCATTGTCATTTCATGTTTAACAGCCATCACCTGTGACTCTGTTTGAAGAACTGCCCTCAGCTGCTGGAAACATCCCACCTCTGGTCCCAGTTCCCACTGTGGGCAGCTCTTAACCAATGACTAAGGGGCATGGAAATATAAATACTCCAACACCCTGGTCCTCTTATAGGGACTTCTTCCACGTTTTCTGTACTGTTTTCAGAGCACCAGGTGGATTTCAACTAAAGATATCCTCTGTCAGATTGTGCTAAACACTGCATGCACCTTTGCTTGGCCCCTTTCAAGTCCTACCTTCTACTCCTCTACTATTTTTCTCTAGGAACACACTTTCTAGTACATAACTTTCACATGAATCCTATTCTCAGGGTCTACTTCTGGGAAATCCAAACTGAAGCTAAGAGAGAGGGTGTCTGTATTTAGTTGGTCTCCCCAGTGGCCTGTGCTGTGGGTCAGCTAGCACAGAGCCTCGACTCTCTTATCTTCCCTGAGAGTTCAGGTGTGGGTATCATCTATGGTCCTTCTAGGACCCACAGGCCCCTGGGTGTATCCTTGTGTACATACTTACCTCTCTAGATAAATTTGAAATCTTCTACTTTGCCTATAAACTTAATAGGGGAAAGGAGAAAAAGTTTTGTGTGTGTTTGTAGGGGGAATAGGGCACACCTTTTCCTTTTTGGTTCTGTAATTACTCTATTTCTCTGTATTACTGTCCCCACCCTCCAGTTCAAAAGTCATTAGAGTTTCTAATTCTGTTATTTTGTTTCTCTCTTCCCCATAATATTTCCTCTGTCATATTATGTCCTTTATTAGTGAAGAGTATTGTCTAAGCTGTCAGCTCTCTAATTACAGTACAGCATAATTACAACTATGTTAAGCAATTGTTTGTTGTGCATGTCACCTCTAGTTGATTATGAGGTGCTTAAGGGCAGGGTCCATGTCTTATTGATTGTATTTTTCCCACAGTGCTCAGCACAGCACTGTGCATACATTACACGTGTGATTAAATATGTCTTGAACAAATTATGTTGTCCAGATTGATATTGAAAGGGCATAGATTTTGTTGTTTTTTTTTAATCTCATCTTGCTCTCATCTCTGAGAAGAATAATTATTTTCCTCTTTGAAGACTTGTGGTTTGTTTTGTTAATTGCTTGTTAAAAAGTAGGCTTAAATTAATCTGCTTATACTTGGGTACTTGGTGAAATTTTTTAGGGTGAAAAGTCATTTGTTGAGTGAAGAGGATTCTTTCTGTTCATCTAATGCTAATTACCACCCATCATTGAACTATCTAGAGCTTGAAGATTTATTTATTAAAGAGATTCTAAAGTGAACCTCACCCATTGGGACATCAGGTTAAAAACCAACTTAATGAGACTGTGTAAATTATTAGTGTGATTAACAACACCTTTCACAGTCTGAAGAAGATCAGTTTCATCTGCCTCTCACTAAATAACTTGCTGAAATTGCATTCCTGGAGGTTGTTTAAATTTTTAAATCTTATATGAACAAATGGCAAATCTAGTATAAATTTCAGATAACGCTTAAAGTGTAGTGAGTTCTGAAGCAGAAACTGAGATAAGGAAAAGGAAAAAAGTGATTAGCTATGAGAAAATAGATGCCATTTTTTAAAAATGAGGAAGCATACAAGAAGTGAATATTCTACCATTATCTTACAAAGAGAAAGGAATTCCCTCCTAAAGTACATCTGTGTACATTCAATTAACAATTGATCAAATATCTATTAAGTAAGGGCTACACTATGCTGAGCCTTTGAAAGAATTGAAGATCCAGTGTCTGGTCCCAGCTGGGAGTTTACAATTTGGTTAGGAAAACACTGATACACTTGAAGCAATAGTGAACTTTGTAATACAGTACATAGAACCTGCTACGTTGTACTGCTCTGATCTACAGCCTTTTCCTTGATCATTTGAACATATTGTTCCTTTAACTTTCCTGATTCAGCACTTCATTGTCTCTTACTTTGAATATTGTGATAATATTTAAGCTTGGAGTATAGTTAGTGCTCATTTATTTGTCCTCTGAGTAAGTAAGCGAATGGCTCAGAATCTGAAGATTATGAAGAATTGGAGGGGAAGAAAGGGTTCTGGAGTAGTCAGTGTAAAGATTGCCTATAGAAGATATTACTTAA
Source organism: Neomonachus schauinslandi (assembly GCF_002201575.2). Classification (NCBI taxonomy): domain Eukaryota; kingdom Metazoa; phylum Chordata; class Mammalia; order Carnivora; family Phocidae; genus Neomonachus; species Neomonachus schauinslandi. The sequence goes on along the minus strand of NC_058413.1, from coordinate 64,913,915 downwards.
ATTAAAAGCCAAAAACCAGATAATCCAGTTAAGAAATGGACAGAAGACATGAATAGACATTTTTCTAAAGAAGACATGCAGACAGCTAACAGACACTTGAAAAGATGCTCAACATCATTCATCATTGGGGAAATACAAATCAAAACTACAATGAGATATTACCTCACACCTGTCAGAATGGCTAAAATTAACAACACTGGAAACAACAGATGTTGGCAAGGGTACAGAGAAACAGGAACCCTCTTACACTGTTGGTGGGAATGCAAACTGGTGTAGCCACTCTGGAAAACAGTATGGAGGTTCCTCAAGGAGTTTAAAATAGAACTATCATTTAATCCAACAATTGCACTACTGGGTATTTACCCAAAAGATACAAAAATACTGATTTGAAGGGATACATGCACCTTGCTGCTTATAGCAGCATGATCAACAATAACCAAATTACTTGGAAATAGCCCAAATGTCCATCAACTGTTGAATGGGTAAAGAAGATGTGGTGTGTATATATCTAATGGAATATTGCTCAGACATCAAAAAGAATGAAATCTTGCCATTTGCAACAATGTGAATGCAACTAGAGTGTATTATGCTAGGTGAAATAAGTCAGAGAAAGACAAATACCACATGATTTCACACATATATGGAATTTAAGAAACAAAACAGATGAATATAGGGAGAAAAGCGGGGGGGCGGGGAAGAGAGGGAGGCAAACTATGAAACAGACTCTTAACTCTTGAGAACCAACTGAGGGCTGCTGGGGGGGAGGGGGGGGGGGGGATGGGCTAGATGGGTTATGGGTATTAAGAAGGGCACTTGTGATAAACACTGGGTGTGATATGTAAATGATGAATCACCAAATTCTACCCCCGAAACTAATAATATGCTATATATTAACTAACTAGGATTTAGATGAAAAACTTGAGACAATAAATAAATAAATAAATAAATAAATAAATAAATAAATAAATAAATAAAAGCTGCATGGGAAACCTGGTAGAAAGAGGGCAAACACAGTGAGGGAGCTGGGCTGTCTGTCAAAATTCTCAGAACTGGATGACTACAAATAATAAAGAAATATTTGTTTTGGTTTTAGAGATTTTTCTGAAATATGAAGTTCATAAAGAGCCAGGCTAAAGTTTCCATCAGAGAGGAGATGTTTAGATAACCACTAGAAAGGTATTTTATTCAAATGATCTGAAAAACATTGTGAGCTATATGCTGATTTCAAATAATTCTAGTATATTTATTAAAAATGTCTATTTATGATTGTTAACCTTTTCAGTTACACAAATATGAAAATAATAAATGACTTATTTTCTTTAAAATATTCTCTAAGATGTTTAATTAATTTAGTCTGATAACCCCTAAATTTCAGTTATCCTGTAACTTGAATAGTTTTTGTAAAGCAAAAACCTGATCAAGTTATTCCTTTGCTTAAAAACCCTTATTGGCTCCCTATGATTTTTAGGGTAAAGTTTGAAGTCCTTACAGGCATGAGGAAGTAAGATTACAATGCTTACTGAGTGCCAGGCACCACCCTAAGTGCTTTACATATGTTATACAATTTCATATATATGTTAATATATGATTATGTTTAATGATTCTTACAACATCCTTATGTGGTATATACCATCATTATTTCCATATTGTATGGAGGAAAGTTAAGGTTACCTTGATAACATAATCAGTCATATGACTAATATGTGGTAAAACTGGTATCCAGATCTAGGCAGTTAAACTCCAAAGATCAAGGTCTTAACCACTATATTCCACTGACTCCTGAAAGGAGACAAATGTCTAATGGCATTAGACTAAAATGGCTTGATACATCCATCATGTCATATGAAGATCATCTAAACAAAGTAAAAATTGGTGGTTACCAGTATTTACTTCTCTGGTTTCTTTTTAGAGTATTTCCTTAGCTAATGACTTTCATTCTCATCACTGAAAAAAAATAATTTATAGTCAATTGCCATGGTCTAGAAGTTGTTTCCTCCCTCCTTCCCTTATTTCCTTCCTTAATTTTTTCTGTTATAGGTGATTTTTCATATCTCTTTCTGATTCATTCATCTCCATTTTAGAGTTTAATACTCAAAGGCTTATTTTTTCCTTTATTTCTAAGTTCTTGGAGGTAACCTTTATATAGTAGCTAAGAATATAGATAAAATTTTGAGCTAGATTGTCTGGTTGAATCCTAACACCCTAATTAGCTGGCTTTTGAACCATGGGTCTTTCTATGCCTCAATATCTTCCTGTGTAAATTGGGGTGGTGATGGTAATAATACTAACCTCCCAGGGTTGTTGTGAGGATCAAATGAAATAATATTTATTTATTTATTTTTATTATTATGTTATGTTAATCACCATACATTACATTATTAGTTTTTGATGTAGTGTTCCATGATTCATTGTTTGCGTATAACACCCAGTGCTCCATGCAGAACATGCCCTCTTTAATACCCATCACCAGGCTAACCCATCCCCTCACCCCCCTTCCCTCTAGAACCCTCAGTTTGTTTCTCAGAGTCCATAGTGCCTCATGGTTCGTCTCCCTATCCAATTTCCCCCGCTTCATTCTTCCCCTCCTGCTATCTTTTTCTTCTTCTTCTTCTTTTTTTTTTTTTTTAACATATATTGCATTATTTGTTTCAGAGGTACAGGTCTGTGATTCAACAGTCTTACACAATTCACAGTGCTCACCATAGCACATACCCTCCCCAATGACTATCACCCAGCCCCCCCATTCCTCCCACCCCCCAACACCCCAGCAACCCTCAGTTTGTTTCCTGAGATTAAGAATTCCTCATATCAGTGGGGTCATATGATACATGTCTTTCTCTGATTGACTTATTTTGCTCAGCAGAACACCCTCCAGTTCCATCCACGTCATTGCAAATGGCAAGATTGCATTCCATTTGATGGCTGCATAATATTCCATTGTATATATATACCACATCTACTTTATCCATTCATCTGTCAATGGACATCTTGGCTCTTTCCATAGTTTGGCTATTGTGGACATTGCTGCTATAAACATCGGGGTGCAGGTACCCCTTCAGATCCCTCCATTTGTATCTTTGGGGTAAATACCCAGTAGTGCAATTGCTGGATCATATGGTAGCTCTATTTTAAACTTTTTGAGGAACCTGCATACTGTTTTCCAGAGTGGCTGCACCAGCTTGCATTCCCACCAACAGTGTAGGAGGGTTCCCCTTACTCCACATCCCCGCCAACATCTGTTTCCTGACTTGTTAATTTTAGCCATTCTGACCGGTGTGAGATGGTATCTCATTGAGGTTTTGATTTGGATTTCCCTGATGCTGAGCGATATTGAGCACTTTTTCATGTGTCTGTTGGCCGTTTGGATGTCTTCTCTGGAAAAATGTCCGTTCATGTCTTCTGCTCATTTCTTGATTGGATCATTTGTTCTTTGGGTGTTGAGTTTGATGAGTTCTTTATAGATTTTGGATACCAGTCCTTTATCTGATATGTCATTTGCAAATATCTTCTCCCATTCTGTAGGTTGTCTTTTGGTTTTCCTGACTGTTTCTTTTGCTTTGCAAAAGCTTTTTATCTTGATGAAGTCCCAATAGTTCGTTTTTTCCCTTGCTTCCCTTGCCTTTGGCGATGTTTCTAGGAAGAAGTTGCTGTGGCTGAGGTCGAAGAGGTTGCTGCCTGTGTTCTCCTTTAGGATGTTGATGGACTCCTGTCTCACATTTAAGTCTTTCAACCATTTGGAGTCTACTTTTGGTGTGGTGTAAGGAAATGGTCCAGTTTCATTCTTCTGCATGTGGCTGTCCAATTTTCCCAACACCATTTGTTGAAGAGACTGTCTTTCTTCCACTGGACATTCATTCCTGCTTTGTCGAAGATTAGTTGACCATAGAGTTGAGGGTCCATTTCTGGGCTCTCTATTCTGTTCCATTGATCTATGTGTCTGTTTTTGTGCCAGTACCATACTGTCTTGATGATGACAGCTTTGTAATAGAGCTGGAAGTCCGGAATTGTGATGCCGCCGGCTTTGCTTTTCTTTTTCAACATTCCTCTTGGTATTCGGGGTCTTTTCTGGTTCCATACAAATTTGAGTATTATTTGTTCCATTTCTTTGAAAAAAGTGGATGGTATTTTGATAGGGATTGCATTAAATGTGTAGATTGCTCTAGGTAGCATTGACATCTTCACAATATTTGTTCTACCAATCCATGAGTTTGGAACATTTTTTCCATTTCTTTGTGTCTTCCTCAATTTCTTTCATGAGTATTTTATAGTTTTCTGAGCACAAATTCTTTGCCTCTTTGGTTAGATTTATTCCTAGGTATCGTATGGTTTTGGGTGCAGTTGTAAATGGGATTGACTCCTTAATTTCTTTCTCTGTCTTGTTGTTGCTGTATAAGAATGCCACTGATTTCTGTGCATTGATTTTATATCCTGCCACTTTACTGAATTCCTGTATGAGTTCTAGCAGTTTTGGGGTGGAGTCTTTTGGGTTTTCCACATAAAGTATCATATCATCTGCAAAGAGTGAGAGTTTGATTTCTTCTCTGCCGATTTGGATGCCTTTTATTTCTTTTTGTTGTCTGATTGCTGTGGCTAGAACTTCTAATACTATGTTGAATAGCAGTGGTGATAGTGGAAATCCCCGACGTGTTCCTGACCTTAGGGGGAAAGCTCTCAGTTTTTCCCAATTGAGAATGATATTTGCTGTGGGTTTTTCATAGATGACTTTTATGATATTGAGGTTTGTACCCTCTATCGCTATATCCTATATCTGTGAAGTCCATTTAAATAATTAAAGTCCAATCAAATAATTAAAAGTAATAAATAAATAAAATTAAAATTATTTCTCTTTTCCAGAGAAATAAAAGAACTAAAATCTAACCAAGTCAAAATCAAAAATGCTATTAATGAGGTGGAATAAAAAATGGAGGCTCTAACTGCTAGGATAAATGAGGCAGAAGAGAGAATTAGTGGTATAGAAGACCAAATGATGGAAAATAAAGAAGCTGAGAAAAAGAGAGATAAACAACTACTGGATCACGAGGGCAGAATTCAAGAGATAAGTGATACCATAAGATGAAACAACATTAGAATAATTGGGATCCCAGAAGAAGAAGAAAGAGAGAGAGGGGCAGAAGGTATATTGGAGCAAATTATAGCAGAGAACTTCCCTAATGTGGGGAAGGAAACAGGCATCAAAATCCAGGAGGCACAGAGAGAACCCCTCTCAAAATCAATAAAAATAGGTCAATACCCCAACATCTAATAGTAAAACTTACGAGTCTCAGAGACAAAGAGAAAACCTTCCATGCTTTTTTCAGGCCCAGCTAGTATATTTAAAATCACTTTTCTGAACTCTAGTTCTGAAATCTTACTAATGTCCATATTGATTAGGTCCCTGGCAGTCGGTACTGCCCCTCGTTCTTTTTTTTTGAGGTGATTGTTTCCATCTTGTCATTTTGTCCAGAGGAGAATAGATGAATGAGAGAACAAAATGCTAACAGGGTAACAACGTCTCCAGAAAATATATACTAAACAAATGAGAAGAGACCTGAAACTGGTGGAAAAGGAAGGGAAAGAAAGAAAAAGAAAAAGAAAAAGATAAAAACAAACAAACAAATACAAAACAAAACAAAACAAAACAGAATATGATCAAATATGATCAGGCTGGTGTATAGATCAGTGCCACACACTAGATTTTGGGCGTATTTTGGTCTGTTAGAAGAAAGTGCCTCCCAAAATTTTAAAGAAAGAAAAACGTATATATGCACAAAAATAAGGGTTAATATGATGAAGGGATGGAATATGACTGTAAAGATGAAAATTATAAAAGATTTAATAAAAGGAATTGATAAGATAAAAAGTTGGTTGGAAAAAGAAAGAAGAGGATTTTAAAAAAAAGGGAGAGAATGTGATCAGGCAGGAGACTAGAACAAATCCATACACTAGATATTTAGGGGATATTTTGATCTGTTAGAAGAAAATGTATCCCAAAATTTTGAAGAGAGAACAACTTATATATATATATATATACACCAAAAATAAGGTTAACTAATATTAAGGGATAGAATATGACTCTAAAAATGAAAAATAAAAAAGATTTTTAAAAAAAGGATAGATAGGATGTTGGTTGAAAAAGGGAAAAAGAAAAATTAAAAAAAAAGGAAATTTAAAAAACAAATTAACTTTGAAAGACTAAAGAATCATGGGAGAAAAGCCATGAATTCTATGTGCAGTATTCCCCTATCGCTGACGTTCTGCCGTTCTCTTTGATTGGTAAACTTGGTCTTGGCTGGCTGTTCCTTGTGATCTTCTGGGGGAGGGGCCTGTTGCCGTGGTTCCTAAATGTCTTTGCTGCAGGTGGAATTGCCCCACCCTTGCTGGGTCTGGGACAAGTAATATGCTCGGGTGTGCTCTCAGGAGCTTTTGTTCTCTGCAAGCTTTCCCGACAGCTTTGGAGGACGAGAGTGAAAATGGCAGCCTCCCACCCCAGGGGAGCCGAGAACTTGGGGCCCCACTCCTCAGTGAGCCCCCAAAGAAAAGCAGTCACTCCTGTCTCCCCGGTCTCTGGCCGCACTCCGCAGTGACCTGGCCTGTGACCGAGCTTTTCTATCTCTGGCACACGACCCCGTGTGGAGTCTCCAAACCCAGCAAATCCCTGCAGTGCGCTCCCACGTGGCTCCTCCCGGGGGAGGAAGGGGAGTCTCCCTGGATCTGCTGCTTGTTGGGTCCCTGCTGGAAGAGCAGTGGCCCGACTGTGCCACGGATCATGGTTTATGGCAACCCCTAGCTGAGAGCCCACTCCTCTGCTCCGTCTCTGCAGCCGGCTTCTCTGCTCCAATACCTGGGAACTCTGCCACAGGCAGGCAGCCCCAGTCTTTCTGTGACCCCGAGGGTCCTGAGACCACACTGTCCCGTGAGGGTTCCACCCCCCGCTTAGCCACTGAAGTGACGTCCCTCAGTGGAGCAGACTTCTAAAAGTTCCGATTTTGTGCTCTGCTGCTCTATCACTTGCCAGAAGTGGCTAACGGAGGCCCCCTCCCCCGCCGTCTGTCTTCCTGAATATGGTCTCGGATTCACTTCTCTGCACGTCCTACCTTCCAGAAAGTGGTTGCTTTTCTGTTCAGAGAGTTGCTGCTATTCTTTTCTTCGATCTCCTGTTGAGTTTGTAGGTGTTCAGAATGGTTTGATCCCTATCCAGCTGAATTCCTGGGACTAGACGAAATCCAGGTCTCCTACTCCTCTGCCATCTTGCTCCTCAAATGAAATAATACTTAGAACAATGCCTGGCATATGGTAAGGATGGCACATGTAGTAGCTACATAGCCCTCAAATCCTGACAAGAAAGAGAGCCTTTGGCTGAATAATGACTTAGCCATAATTGACCTTTTAAGAGTATTGGGGAAAGAGGAAGTCAGTAAACTAGATTGGAAGAGGTGTAGTCATAGACAAGAATAAAACCAATACAGCAGTGCTGCTTCCAGCTAGAGGAGAGGGGAGATGGAAAGGAGGGTAAAAAGTTGCTCTCAAACCTTGCCTTTTTTGTGAGAATACTTAGGGAAAAGGAAACTCAGCTATTCTGCAGCTTGCCTTCCCACCTGTCCATTAAAAACTTCATCAAATAACACTAACAGTTACAATTTACTGAGTATCTATTAGATGCCATTTTTCAAAGGAGACTGAAGTCTAATTAAGTTCTATAGATTGCCAAGTATTATATTTAAGAATTTTAAACTTAGGTTAAAACCTAACCCAGAAAATAACCCTGTTTCCTATGTTCCTAGCCACATTCTGGAACCACACTCTTCAGGAATGGGTAAGGAGAGTGAATGAAATTTTACTGGACAAGATGAAGATATATATCTATATATATACACTTTTGTTTTCAAAAATATTTCAAGTGCCTTGGTGAAGGAATATATATTCAGTGAATTTTTATTTAGGGGCCACCATGTGCTAGGCACTACTCTAGATGTAGGACACCTCATAAGCAATACAGCAGTCCCCCCCCTTATTTGCCATTTTACTTTACATGTTTCACTTACCCGCAGTGAACTGCAGTCTGGGAGCAGATGATCCTCCTTCGGACTTCTCTCAGAAGGTTGGTAGTAGCATAACAATATGTCTCAGTGACTATGACATTCACCTTACTTCATCTCATTAGGTAGGCATTTTATGATCTCACATCATCTCCAGAAGAACAGTGAGTATGGAATAATAAGATACTTTGAGTGAGAGAGAGAGAGAGAGACCACATTCACATAACATTTATTACAGTATATTGTTATAATTGTTCTACTTTATTATTAAATATTGTTAATATCTTCCTGTTCTTAATTTATAAATTAAACTGTATCATAGATATGTATGTATAGTGTATATGAGGTTTGATACTATCTGCAGTTTCAGGCATCCATTGGTGGTCTTGGAACCCACAGATAAGGGGGGCCCAGTGTAGGCACAATTCCTGCCTTCCACGAGCTCATGGACAGAGAAGAAAGAATGCTATCACTTTTATAAATATAAATAAAAGCTTGAGATTATTGATTGATTACTAGGACATGCTCAAGGAATAAATTGCTCCTATAGAACATTTTTTTGTCATGAATAAACAATTTGTGATTCTCTTGTTCTGAATGGCTCACTATAATAGGTCTTCTTCAGACTTACCAAATTGCGCCTCTGTCTCATAATACTTCCATAAATATTTCTTTGTTCTCTGGGAGCTTATATTCTCTTCTTTTTTTCTTATATTCTTTTCTTGAATTCTCATCTATCAGTATCAAGTATGATTCCCTTTATCAGTATGTTAAAAAAAGGACAAATTCTGTTACTCCACAGTCTGAAGCAATTCAAACTATAAAGTATCATACTGTGTTAATGGAAAAAACACTTCTGAAGGGGAAAAATTATTCAGCAAGGGCATTGTATAAACAAGAGCAAAAAAGAATTTGGAATTACGATGAGCTATAGCAGACAAAGACAAAGAGAACTCTCTGTATTTATACCATAGTTTCCCAGGGAAAGAATTCAGTGGGGAATTTGTGCCTCTCCTACCTCTTTTTCTTATAATTTGTTTGCAATATAAATGGCTTTTCTATGACTAAGCAGTTCAGGCAGTTTTAATGAAATTCAGATTCTTTCATATCTAATTGTCTGGTTCTAAAGTGCCAAAGCTATTACACTCTGGTGGGTGTTTGGTGATTTTTGCAAGATGGGTCACAGCCCAGCTTCTCAAAAACATAGATTAGTAAAAAGCTGATATATGTTAAGAAAGTACAGTCTCATTAGCTAGATCATTAATAATTTGTTTTTAGAGAAACCCCAGGGTCACTTAACATGGAGATGACACTCTCAGTCTTGGACGGCAAAGAGGGCCACATTAACAAGACATCATGGGAAATTTTTATGCTACTACTGCCTTAGTTGGGGCATGGGATGGGTTGATACTCTATTATCTAGAAACTTTCATAAACATTTCATTAAAAAGGAAAAAAATAAGGCTTTTAAAAAAATTTTTAAAGCACATGCTTCAAACAGAAGTACAGCTTTTCCTTTATGGTTAAACACATAAATCTCATCAGCATCTCCCAGGAGAAAAGCTATTTTTATTGCATCAGTAACAAAGCTGTTCTGAGAAAACTAGTATCATTTAAAGTTGATTAGACCAGTTATTTCTTTTGAACATGAGCAACAAACTATTCAAAATTTAGAAGGGATCTCGATAAATACTCTTTAATATATTAAATTCACAAGGAGTATATTTGACTATCACTTTTCAAAGGTATTTTGGGAAAAAGAAAACAAAATAGTGAAGAAAAATAAAAGGCAAAAAATTCAAAATAACCCCCACTTGATTCCAAAATGTTTTATTTATTTATTTTTTATTTTTAAAGATTTTATTTATTTATTTGACAGAGAAAGAGCAAGAGAGGGAACACAAGCAGGGGGAGTGGGAAAGGGAGAGGCAGGCTTCCTGCTGAGCAGGGAGCCCAACGCGGGCTCAATCCCAGAACCCTGGGATCATTACCTGAGCTGAAGGCAGGTGCTTAATGACTGAGCCACTCAGGCGCCCCCCAAAATGTTTTAAATTGAATGATCATTTTCCATATATTGGATTGTAATTTCAATGAAGCATTGATCAAATCTTCATTGCCTAGAAAAATACCTTTCATGTAATAGAAACAGTCATTCTTCCACTTAATCAGTGTTTACTAAGTATCTCCTATGTTTTGAGTACTGAAATGTTTAGTATATGTTGCATACATACACAAAAATGTAATGTATAATATTAAAAAGCCTCATTTATTTAATGGTGGATGGTGAGCAAAAAACATGTTCTCAAAATCTCTGTGCAAAACCCAGAATAGGTAGCATGAGGTAGATTGCTAGACTGAGAGTTCAGAGCCCTGGGTTATAATACTTGGGCAAAAAATTTCATCTCTCTGTTTTTCTCATTTGTAAAAGGAAGAAACAGGAGTTAATTATTTCTCAGTTTTGTAGTGGCCTTTGTTCCAAGACATCTGTGAAATGTGGGAGAGACTAGCTAAAATTATTTGAGGAATGAATATTCACAAGCGTGTGTGTGTGTGTGTGTGTGTGTGTGTGAGAAGGAGACAGACAGACAGACATGGAAACAGTGACCCTGAACCAGTCAAATTTGGCAGCTTCTCAGAATGATTTAGCAGTTACTAAACAAAGTGCCAGCATACCAATAGCCAAAGACCAAGATGATCTTCAACCCTTGGAGTAATTAGACCCAAATCAGATAATGAATCTGGCACATGCTGTCATGAAAGCAAAATGTATTGGTGCCTTCATGAGATGAAACCCAGGAATTATAAAAGCTAGAGACATGGAATGCCCCTATGGAACTAAAGAAAAGGAATAATGACTTTATGAGAAGGTGATGTTGTGGAGATTTTAGAACTCCCTTTTATTCTCTTCATGTAGGAGAGTGACCTTCAGATATGTGGGTTTTTAGTAATTACATATACAAATAAATGGGTAATATCTGATTAATGTGGTTGATATATAGGAATTAGTAAACAATTTCATTAAGTTAGTTTTAATTTATATCTGTTTTTACTTTGTGTCTTAGAATAATTTTCTCAGACATGAGGTTACTTTGGCCTTAAAGTTCTGATAGTAAGACATTAAAAGTTGGGAATCAGTTTTCTTTCTCCTTCATTTTTTGGGCCTATTAGGATAGTGGGCAGAGAAGAAAAGGAAAAAAGGAATAAAAGGAGAGCACCTAAGCAGATCTCTGATTCCTGCAAGTGAAGTAATTATTATGATTTAGTTTTTTAAGTTACAATGCACAAGCAATTTTTTGTTATGGATTTAGATATATAGCTGTTTCTGTCAATCATTTTAAATTTATTTTTTACCTATACATTCTGAGTTATAATATGTGTGGTTTAATGATTCAGATATTTCTGCAAGTGCAGGTCTTTAACGATCTTTTGATGCTTCTTGCCTTCTTTTGCTCCACAGAAGTAGCCAGCTTCAATTCTTATAGCTGATTCTTTTAATTTTTGTATATGTCTATCATTCAGTAACATTTATACATCTACCTATTATTTTTTTGTGTATTTTAAAAGGATTACCTATTAACTTCCTATGGTGAAATATCTTCCTATGGAGATATTGGACCTTGATAGGAACTCTCCCATCAACCCCAAACATAAGAGCTCAGTTTTGCTTTCTGTACTCTTCTGAATAAGGATATGTTATAAGTTTGGTTAGATCAATATTTTGTGTGTGTGTGTGTGTGTGTGTATCTGTATATATGTGTGTAATGCAACTATATAAACATACACAGCTAAACTATGTAGTATAATCTAATTATTTTTTTCAAAAAAGATTTTATTTTATGTAATCTCTACACCCAATGTGGGGCTTGAATTTACAACCCTGAGATCATGTCACATGCTCTACCAACTGAGCCAGCCAGGTTACCCGTAATCTAATTATTCTTAATATTCCCACTGATGTTTTTCTTTTCCCCATTAATACTTGACTTTTTTTTCATTTGCTTATTTTTTAATGTACCAAGTGCTAATTTAATTTTAAAGTCTCTGACATCGTGAAATTCATCTCAGTACATTCAGAATCATCAGATATTCTGTCAATTTTATCTGTTTGATGAAATCTTAATAGTTTTCTAATTTCTTCCAATGTAGACTGGTTCTTTATCCCTGTTGTACAGTTCTTCTCCTGGGATCTTTCTTTACCATCATCTTGGGGATTCTCTTTACCTGTCTCTTGGGTTGGAGCTCTTATATCCTGTATATTATCTCCTCTCCCTTATTAGTTTATTCCTATATTTGGTGGGGCATCCAGTAACTTTTAAAAAAAGATTTATTTATTTTTTTAGAGAGAGAGAGAGAGTGGCGTGAGGGCGATTGCACGAGCGGTGGGGGGTGCAGAGGGAGAGAAAGAGACTCTTAAGCAGACTCCCCACTGAGCATGGAGCCCAAAACAGGGCTCCATCCCACAACCCGGAGATCATGACGTGAACTGAAATCAAGAGTTGGACGCTAAACGGATGGAGCCACTCAGGCACCTCGCTAGTAACTTCTTTTTGAGATTCACATGAAATACATTCCATGAGATTTTTTATGTCTGAAAATGGCTCCACAATTGCTTAATTTGGCTGGATCTACAATTGTAGGTTTTGAAAGTATTTTTCCTGCAAAATTTGAAGGCATTTACCACTGTTTCTATCTTTAAATATTGCTGTTGAGTTCAGTGTTATTATCATTTCTGATTCTTTGTATTGTGAACTGTCTCTGCCCAAGTCTTTCACTTTTCCTCCACAAAGCTTGTAAAATATTACCTTATCATCAGTATTCTAGAATTTTATGAGGATGTTTTTTGATACGTATATTTATCCATTGGCTGAGCACTTGATGAGGTCTTTAAGTCTGGAAAAACATGCCTTTGGAAAAGTGCCTTAAATTATTTTGTTAATGATCTATTTTCATCTGTTTTCTCTGATCTACCTTTCTAGAAATACTATTGCCCAGATATTGGACCTGCTGAATGGGTCATCTAATTTCCTTGGGTTTTCTCTCTATATCCCATCTCTGTCTTTTTGCTCTAATTTTTGAGTGGTTTTCTTACTTCATCTTACAATCTTTCTACTCAGCTTGTCATTTTTGCCATCATATTTTAGATCACTTTTGTTCTTTGAACTTAATTTACATCTTCTTCATTAATGCAATATTTTCTCATCTGAGGCTACTAATTAGTTTTTGAAGTTTTCTTTTCCCTATCCTATCCTTGCTTCATCCAAGTTTGTGTTTATTTTGTACTTTATCTTTTAGAAGCATTCATCAGATGCTTGGGGATCTTTGATCTTTGATTGTTTGCTCATATTTAAATTTGGGGCGGGATTTGCCAATCACAGGCTTCACAGTAAGGTGACTTGGCTGAGTTGTTTTTTTTTTTAATTAATTAATTAATTTATTTTTTATTCTTATGTTAATCCCCATACATTACATCATTAGTTTTAGATGAAGTGTTCCATGATTCATTGTTTGTGCATAACACCCAGTGCTCCATGCAGAATGTGCCCTCCTCAATACCCACCACCAGGCTAACCCATCCTCCCACCCCCCTCCCCTCTAGAACCCTGTTTGTTTAGAGAGTCCATCATCTCTCATGGTTCGTCTACCCCTCTGATTTCCCCCGCTTCATTCTTCCCCTCCTGCTACCTTCTTCTTCTTTTTTTTTTTTCCTTAACATATATTGCATTATTTGTTTCAGAGGTACAGATCTGAGATTCAACAGTCTTGCACAATTCACAGTGCTTACCAGAGCACATACCCTCCCCAGTGTCTATCACCCAGTCACCCCATCCCTCCCACCCCACCCCCCACTCCAGCAACCCTCAGTTTGTTTACTACAATTAAGAATTCCTCATATCAGTGAGATCATATGATACATGTCTTTCTCTGATTGACTTATTTCACTCAACATAATACCCTCCAGTTCCATCCACGTTGTTGCAAATGGCAAGATCTCATTCCTTTTGATGGCTGCATAATATTCCATTGTATATATATACCACATCTTTATCCATTCATCTGTCGATGGCCATCTTGGCTCTTTCCACAGTTTGGCTATTGTGGACATTGCTGCTATAAACATCAGGGTGCACGTACCCCTTCGGATCCCTACTTTTGTATCTTTGGGGTAAATACCCAGTAGTGCAATTGCTGGATCATATGGTAGCTCTATTTTAAACTTTTTGAGGAACCTGCATACAGTTTTCCAGAGTGGCTGCACCAGCTTGCATTCCCACCAACAGTGTAGGAGTGTTCCCCTTTCTCCGCATCCCCGCCAACATCTGTCCTTTCCTGACTTGTTAATTTGAGCCATTCTGACTGGTGTGAGGTGGTATCTCATTGAGGTTTTGATTTGGATTTCCCTGATGCCGAGCGATATTGAGCACTTTTTCATGTGTCTGTTGGCTATTTGGATGTCTTCTTTGGAAAAATGTCTGTTCATGTCTTCTGCCCATTTCTTGATTGGATTCTTTGTTCTTTGGGTGTTGAGTTTGATGAGTTCTTTATAGATTTTGGATACTAGCCCTTCATCTGATATGTCATTTGCAAATATCTTCTCCCATTCTGTCGGTTGTCTTTTGGTTTTGTTGACTGTTTCCTTTGCTTTGCAAAAGCTTTTTATCTTGATGAAGTCCCAATAGTTCATTTTTGCCCTTGCTTCCCTTGCCTTTGGCGATGTTTCTAGGAAGAAGTTGCTTTGGCTGAGGTCAAAGAGGTTGCTGCCTGTGTTCTCCTTTAGGATTTGGATGGACTCCTGTCTCACATTGAGGTTTTTCAACCATTTGGAGTCTATTTTTGTGTGTGGTGTAAGGAAATGGTCCAGTTTCATTCTTCTGCATGTGGCTATCCAATTTTCCCAACACCATTTGTTGAAGAGACTGTCTTTGTTCCATTGGAATTCTTTCCTGCTTTGTCAAAGATGAGTTGACCATAGAGTTGAGGGTCCATTTCTGGGCTCTCTATTCTGTTCCATTGATCTATGTGTCTGTTTTTGTGCCAGTACCATGCTGTCTTGATGATGACAGCTTTGTAATAGAGCTGGAAGTCCGGAATTGTGATGCTGCCGGCTTTGCTTTTCTTTTTCAACATTCCTCTGGCTATGCGGGGTCTTTTTTGGTTCCATACACATTTTAGGATTATTTGTTCCATTTCTTTGAAAAAAGTGGATGGTATTTTGGTGGGGATTGCACTGAATGTGTATATTGCTCTAGGTAGCATTGACATCTTCACAGTATTTGTTCTTCCAATCCATGAGCATGGAACGTTTTTCCATGTCTTTGTGTCTTCCTCAATTTCTTTCATGAGTATTTTATAGTTTTCTGAGTAAAGATCCTTTGTCTCTTTGGTTAGATTTATGCCTAGGTATCTTATGGTTTTGGGTGCAATTGTAAATGGGATTGACTCCTTAATTTCTCTTTCTTCTGTCTTGTTGTTGGTGTATAGGAATGCCACTGACTTCTGTGCATTGATTTTCTATCCTGCCACTTTACTGAATTCCTGTATGAGTTCTAGCAGTTTTGGGGTGGAGTCTTTTGGGTTTTCCACATAAAGTATCATATCATCTGCAAAGAGTGAGAGTTTGACTTCTTCTTTGCCAATTTGGATGCCCTTGATTTCTTTTTGTTGTCTGATTGCTGTGGCTAGGACTTCTAATACTATGTTGAATAGCAGTGGTGATAGTGGACATCCCTGCCATATTCCTGACCTTAGGGGGAAAGCTCTCAGTTTTTCCCCATTGAGAATGATATTTGCTGTAGGTTTTTCATAGATGGCTTTTATGATATTGAGGTATGTACCCTCGATCCCTATACTCTGAAGAGTTTTGATCAAGAAAGGATGCTGTACTTTGTGAAAAGCTTTTTCTGCATCTATTGAGAGGATCATATGATTCTTGTTCTTTCTTTTGTTCATGTATTGTATCACATTGATTGATTTGTGGATGTTGAACCAACCTTGCAGCCCAGGGATAAATCCCACTTGGTCGTGGTGAAGAATCCTTTTAATGTACTGTTGGATCCTCTTGGCTAGTATTTTGGTGAGAATTTTTGCATCCATGTTCATCAGGGATATTGGTCTGTCATTCTCCTTTTTGATGGGGTCTTTGTCTGGTTTTGGGATCAAGGTAATGCTGGCCTCATAAAATGAGTTTGGAAGTTTTCCTTCCATTTCTATTTTTTGGAACAGTTTCAGAAGAATAGGTATTAAACTTCTTGAAATGTTTGGTAGAATTCCCCTGGGAAGCCATCTGGCCCTGGGCTTTTTTGTGGGGGAGATTTTTGATGACTGCTTCCATTTCCTTAGTGGTTATAGGTCTGTTCAGGTTTTCTATTTCATCCTGGTTCAGTTTTGGTAGTTGATACAGCTCTAGGAATGCATCCATTTCTTCCAGGTTATCTAATTTGCTGGCCTAGAGTTGCTCATAATATGTTCTTATAATTGTTTGTATTTCTTTGGTGTTGGTTGTGATCTCTCCTCTTTCATTCATGATTTTGTTGATTTGAGTCATTTCTCTTCTCTTTTTGATAAGTCTGGCCAGGGGTTTATCAATCTTGTTAGTTCTTTCAAAGAACCAGCTCCTAGTTTTGTTGATCTGTTCTACTGTTCTTTTAGTTTCTATTTCATTGATTTCTGCTCTGATCTTTATTATTTCTCTTCTCCTGCTGCGTTTAGGCTTTATTTGCTGTTCTTTCTCCACTCCTTTAGGTGGAGGGTTAGGTTGTGTACTTGAGACCTTTCTTGTTTCTTGAGAGAGGCTTGTATTTCTATATACTTTCCTCTCAGGACTGCCTTTGCTGCATCCCAAAGATTTTGAATAGTTGTGTTTTCATTTTCATTGGTTTCCATGTATTTTTTAAATTCTTCTTTAATTTCCTGGTTGACCCATTCATTCTTCAGCAGGATGCTCTTTAGCCTCCATGTATTTGAGTTCTTTCTGACTTTCCTCTTGTGATTGAGTTCTAGTTTCAAAGCATTGTGGTCTGAAAATAGGCAGGGAATGATCCCAATCTTTTGGTACCAATTGAGACCTGATTTATGACCTAGGATGTGATCTATTCTGGAGAATGTTCCATGGGCACTAGAGAAGAATGTGTATTCCGTTGCTTTGGGGTGGAATGTTCTGAATATGTCTGTGAAGTCCATTTGGTCCAGTGTGTCATTTAAAGTCTTATTTCCTTGTTGATCTTTTGCTTAGATGATCTGTCCATTTCAGTGAGGGGGGTGTTAAAGTCCCCCACTATTATTGTATTGTTTTCGATGTGTTTCTTTGCTTTTGTTATTAATTGCCTTATATAATTGGCTGCTCCCATGTTAGGGGCATAGATATTTACAATTGTTAGATCTTCTTGTTGGATTGATCCTTTAAGTAGGATTTAATGTCCTTCCTCATCTCTTATTACAGTCTTTGGTTTAAAATCTAATTTGTCTGATATAAGGATTGCCACCCCAGCTTTCTTTTGGTGTCCATTAACATGGTAAATGGTTTTCCACCCCCTCACTTTAAATCTGGGGGTGTCTTTGGGTCTAAAATGAGTCTCCTGCAGACAGCATATCAATGGGTCTTGTTTTTTAATCCAATCTGATAGCCTGTGTCTTTTGATTGGGGCATTTAGCCCATTTACATTCAGGGTAACTATTGAAAGATATGAATTTAGTGCCATTGTATTGCCTGTAAGGTGACTGTTACTGTATATTGTCTGTGTTCCTTTCTGGTCTATGTTGCTTTTAGGCTCTCTCTTTCCTTAGAGGACCCCTTTCAAGATTTCCTGTAGGGCTGGTTTTGTGTTTGCAAATTCCTTTAGTTTTTGTTTGTCCTGGAAGCTTTTTATCTCTCCTTCTATTTTCAATGACAGCCTAGCTGGATATAGTATTCTTGGCTGCATATTTTTCTCATTTAGTGCTCTGAATATATCCTGCCAGTCCTTTCTGGCCTGCCAGGTCTCTGTGGATAGGTCTGTTGCCAATCTAATGTTTCTACCATTGTAGGTTACATATGTCTTCTCCCGAGCTCCTTTCAGGATTTTCTCTTTGTCTATGAGACTCGTAAGTTTTACTATTAGATGTCAGGGTGTTGACCTATTTTTATTGATTTTGAGAGGGGTTCTCTGTGCTTCCTGGATTTTGATGCCTGTTTCCTTCCCCAAATTAGGGAAGTTCTCTGCTATAATTTGCTCCAATATACCTTCTGCCCCTGTCTTTCTTCTTCTTCTGGGATCTCAATTATTCTAATGTTGTTTCGTCTTATGGTATCGCTTATCTCTCGAATTCTGCCCTCGTGATCCAGTAGTTGTTTATCTCTCTTTTTCTCAGCTTCTTTATTTTCCATCATTTCATCTTCTATATTACTGATTCTCTCTTCTGCCTCATTTATTCTAGCAGTTAGCACCCCCATTTTTGATTGCTCCTCATTAATAGCCTTTTTGATTTCTACTTGGTTGGATTTTAGTCTTTTACTTCTCCAGAAAGGGTTTCTCTAATAACTTCCATATTTTTTTCAAGCCCAGCTAGTATCTCTAAAGTGATGATTCTGAACTCTAGATCTGACATCGTACTAATGTCTGTATTGAGTAGGTCCCTGGCAGTCGGTACTACCTCTTGTTCTTTTTGTTGAGGTGATTTTTTCCATCTTGTCATTTTGTGCAGAGGAGAATAGATTAATGAGAGAACAAAATGCTAGCAGAGTAACAACGTCCCCAGAAAATATACTCTAAACAAATCAGAAAAGACCTGAAGCAGTGGGAAAAGAAAGGGAAAGAGAGAAAAAAGAGAAAGATAAAAAGAAAAAGATAAAGATAAAAACAAAAACAAACAAAACAAAACAACAACAACAACAAAAAAACCCAGAATGTCATCAAATATGATCAGGCTGTTATATAGATCAGTGCCACACACTAGATTTGGGGTGTATTTTGGTCTTTTAGAAGAAAGTGCCTCCCAAAAATTTAAAGAAAGAAAAACTTATATATGTACAAAAATAAGGGTTGATATGATGAAGGGATGGAATATGACTGTAAAGATGGAAATTATAAAAAATTTTATAAAAGGAATTGATAAGAAGTTGTTTGAAAAAAGAAAGAAGAGGATTTAAAAAAGAAAAAAGAAAAAAAGAGGGAGAGGATGTGATCAGGCAAGGGAATAGAAAACACCATATACTAGAGATTTAGGGTATATTTTAATCTGTTAGAAGAAACTATCTCAAAATTTTAAAGAGAGAACAACTTATATATATAAGCCAAAAATATGGGTAACTACTATGAAGGGATAGAATATGACTCTAAAAATGAAAAATAAAAATGTTTTTTTTTAAAAAAAGGGATTGATAAGATGTTGGTTGAAAAAGGGAAAAAGAAAAATTCAAAAAGAAAAAAAGACAGTTAAAAAATTAACTTTGCGGCGCCTGGGTGGCTCAGTCGTTAAGCGTCTGCCTTCGGCTCAGTCATGATCCTGGGGTCCCGGGATCGAGTCCCACATCGGGCTCCCTGCTCGGTGGGAGGCCTGCTTCTCCCTTTCCCACTCCCCCTGCTTGTGTTCCTGCTCTCGCTGTCTCTCTCTGTCAAACAAATAAAATCTAAAAAAAAAAAAAAAAAAATTAACTTTGAAAGACTAAAGAATCATGGTAAAAAAGCAATGAATTCTATGTGCAGTAGTCCCCTAGCGCTGGAGTTCTGCCGTTCTCATTGATCGGTAAACTTGGTCTTGGCTGGCTGTTCTCGCTGATCTTCTGGGGAGGGGCCTGTTGCCGTGGTTTCCTAATGTCTCTGCCGGAGGCGGAATTGCCCCGCCCTTGCCCCCTCCCAGCTAAGTAATCTGCTCAGGTTTGCTCTCTGGGGCTTTTGTTCCCTGCGAGCTTTCCATACAGCTTTGGAGGCGGAGAGTGAAAATGGCGGCCTCCCAATCTCTGCCCCGGAGGAGCCAAGAACTCGGGGCCCCGCTTCTCAGTGAGCCCCCAGAGAAAAGCCGTCAGTCACTCCTGTCTCCCCGGTCTCCGGCTGCACTCCGTGCTCACCCGGCCTGTGACCACGCGTTTCTATCTCTGGCACCCGACCCCGGGTGGAGTCTCCAAACCCAGCAGATCCCTGCGGTGCACTCCCGTGCGGCTCCTCCCAGGGGAGGAAGGGGAGTCTCCCCGGATCTGCTGCTTGTTGGGTCCCTGCTGGAGGAGCAGGGGCCTGACTGTGTCGCGGATCACAGTTTATGGCAACCCCGAGCTGAGAGCCCGCGCCTGGGCTCCGCCTCTGCAGCCGGCTTCTCTGCTCCGTTACCTGGGAGCTCTGCCACACTCAGGCACCCCCGGTCTTTCTGTGACCCCGAGGGTCCTGAGACCACACTGTCCCGGAGGGTTCCACCCACCGCTTAGCCACCAGAGTGACGTCCCTTGGCAGAGCAGACTTTTAAAAGTTCCAATTTTGTGCTCCGCGGCTCTATCACTTGCCAGAAGCGGCCGATGGAGGCCCCTCCCCCGCCGTCTATCCTCCCGAATATCGCCTCGGATTCACTTCTCCGCACGTCCTACCTTCCAGAAAGTGGTCGCTTTTCTGTTCAGAGAGTTGTTGCTATTCCTTTCTTCGATCTCCTGTTGGGTTTGTAGGTGTTCAGAATGGTTTGATCCCTATCCAGCTGAATTCCTGAGAGGAGACAAAATCCAGGTCTCCTACTCCTCTGCCATCTTGCTCCGCCCCTCTTGGCTGAGTTGTTTAATTGGGGAAACTCCAGTGTCTGCATCTTCTGATTGTTTTTTGGAGCTGATGAAGCTGCATAGAGGACTTTCCAGTATTTTTCTTGTCTAGTGTTCTTGTAGTTAAGTTGGGCAAGAGGACTGAGGTCTACAAATGTTTATTTAATTGCTATATTTTACTTTATGGGATCTTCCTCTCACATTTGTCTGTATCCCCTAGTCCAGAAACCCATAGTTACCCTGCAGAAAAGAAATCTCCAATTTTCTGGTGGGGGCAGGATAGTCTTCTGGTACACAGTGTGAGAGATCTAAGTTTCTGAATACTTCTTGGATAGATTTTCAACAAGGTTCTCCTGCATGTCTTATTTTCCAGAAGTACCATTGACTCTTTAAACTAGAGTTCAGCTCACAAGCAATATAATTAATTTGATCATAGTCCAGTCGGCTATGGGAGGAGGGGAATCTTTCCTCATATAAGCCTTTAAAATTGAACTGCATCGGCCTCCTCTCTCACCCTCCATCAGTGTTTTTTTCCTACAGTTCACACAGTGCATTGCTACCTTTTTAACTTTTTTTCCTTTATTTTTCCATATCTTTGATGCAAAACCTTAAATAGCCTAATCTTCTGAGCCTGGCATTTGTGGCTCTCAAAAATATGTGCCTTTGCATTTTTTTTTTTCTCTCCCTAGTATAAATTCTCTTCTCTAGTTAGTCTGGCTTTCCTCCTTTCCCTCTTCCTTTCGTTTCCTTCCAATTATTTCTTTGTTTACCAAACATCTATAAAACCCGTGTTATATGTCCAGTTGCTAACGATTCAAAAATGGATAATATCCCTTTCTTTGAGATACTTGTAATCTAATGAGAGACAAGATGTAAACAATTTAATGCTCTGACATTGTACATATGCTGTAAGTTCTGTCAGAATACTGTGGGGCCATTTGGGGAGGTGGGAGAATTCTATGTGGGGAGGTAAGAAAAGGCCTCACTAATGAGAGAAATTTAGCTTAAGTCTTAGAAGGTGGTCTCAAGGAGGCCCTAAAGCTAGGAATTGGTGAGAGGACAGACATTCCATGTATTGCTTAAGGAATGAAGGGGCATGTGCAAAAGATCTTGGTGCATTAGGGGAAATGCAGGAGTAATGAGGATGGAAAATGAAGGGTAGGTCCAAGGAGGTGGATATGTGTTCTTTAGAAGCATCACTTCTGTAGCAATAAGGCAGGCAGTTGGCATGACCGCTCCTTCCAATCAGTATGCCATCTTCATGAGTTCTCATGGAATGCCCATATCATTTCTCTTCCTCATTACAAATCTGGCTTACTCGGGCACCCAGGGGCTCAGTTGGTTGAGCGGCTGCCTTCGGCTCAGGTCATGATCCTGGAGTCCTGGGATCGAGTCCCACGTCAGGCTCCCGGCTCAGCGGGGAGCCTGCTTCTCCCTCTGACCCTATCCCCTCTCATGCTGTTTCTCTCTCTCTCTCTCAAATAAATAAATAAATAAAATCTTTAAACAAAAACAAAAAACCCCCAAAAAACCAAAAACAAATCTGGCTTACTCTTTGAGTTCCAACTCAAGTCCCATCTTTTTTTTTTTTTTAAGATTTTATTTATTTATTTTGAGAGTGAGAGCATGAGTGGCAGGGGTGGGGGGTGGTGGTGTAGAGATGGAGGGAGAGAGAGAATCTCAAGTAGACACCCTGCTGAGCATGGAGCCTGACCCGGAGCTTGATCCCATGACCCTGAGATCATGACCTGAGCTGAAATCAAGAGTCAGACGCTCAACCGACTGAGCCACCCAGGTGCCCCAAGTCCCCTCCTTTTTATGAAGGCCTTCTCATCTGTTCTAGCATGTGAGCTCATCTCTTTTAACTTGGACTCTTAAAATATGAATTATTTAATGTAGTACTTGATTACATATAATTGCAAACTTG
This sequence comes from Neomonachus schauinslandi, assembly GCF_002201575.2. Taxonomy (NCBI): domain Eukaryota; kingdom Metazoa; phylum Chordata; class Mammalia; order Carnivora; family Phocidae; genus Neomonachus; species Neomonachus schauinslandi. Next base: position 64,891,243 of record NC_058413.1, on the reverse strand, counting down.
ATACTATTTGTGTGTGCGTGTCTGTACTGCACCTCTTGTCTCTTTAACAAATATACAGGTTCCTAGAGGACCAGCATAGTCCTGTGTAGTGTGTTCCAATAGATATTTGCTTTTTTACAATATTGGTTAAACAAATATGTAGTGAGCTACCACTATATGCCAAGCCTGGATTCTATAAATTGATAGTGGATAAGTGAGAGGGCAGAATTCAATTTTTAAAATATATCTAAAATTAAATTTACTAGTTATATCTTTAATAACCACAACCAGATTCTGATTTACTTATTCCCTTTCCACAATTCAAGGCAATTATCAGAACAATGATCCTTTAAGCTTTTATTTATCCATCAGTTGAAGCTCTGGTGAATGTCTTGATACTGCCTTTCCTTGAGGCATTATTTAAGTTAATAGTCCTTTTAATTTGAATTTTTGGACATAGAGGTTACAAATGAGTGCAAGAATTTTTAAACTACATTTATTTATGGAATCATGGAACACTACATCTAAAACTAATGATGTAATGCATGGGGATTAACATAACAATAAAAAAATTTAAAAAAAAGAAAAATAACTACATTTATTTATGAACCAAAAGAGTCACAGAATATTTTACTATTTTTTAATCTATTTTTTAAAGCTGGTTCAAACTTGGCAATAAAGAAGATATATTTTCAATGTAACTGTAAATATAGGAGAACTATGAATAGAAATTGTAAGTACATTCTAGGATAGAAATGTGGTTATTTAATCCCTGAGGTGCAGTAGCAAGCTTTATCTTGATAAAGTACAATCAAGTACAAATCATGATTTCAAATTCACTTAAATTCCTCTTTTTCTTTTCAGTTCATCAGAGTTTAGAATTTGTTTTATATTTCCAAGACCAAAGCTTTTTTAGGAAGTCCACATATCATATTAATTTATGTAGAAATAAATGGAATTACATTATGGGGAACATTTAACTTTTCAGGTGTAGAGGACAATAGAGAAGAAAGACATCCTTTACTATGAACATTATTGTATTCATTCACATGTATTCAAAGGATCATTTAAACCGAAATGTTATTTGATTATGCTATCTAGTTAGAGCTAACAAAAACTAATTATTTTTATTAGCAGAAACTAAAAACTTAGTTAAGGGGTTTTATTCTTTTATTAGTTGAGACTTGATTGATTATTGTTTGATCATTATTGGCTAATATTTGTTGAGTATCTGCTGGATACATAAAGATTTGAAAATCTGATGAAGTACAATCAGAAATAAAAAGTGCATGACTATTGGTGCTCCACAAAGAACATCAGGGAATTCTTTTAATAGTTTGGTTGCTGTGTCAGTCTCATGTCCGATGCAGATTTGGCGAGCTTATGTCTCACACTTGCAAACTTTTTAGGACCATTAGCCTTCGGCCACACCCAAGCAGCTTCAACTTGAAGCACTGCTACCATTACCTGTAGGCTTGATAGGGATTTAAAGGGTCTTCACCTGAATCCAACATGTTCTTGCATAGTGTGTTGTTTCCCTGACTCTCCCACTGGTTACTCCTGAAAGTACTTCCTCAATGAATTGCATGCATATTCATCCTCATGTTGAGTTCTGCTTCTAAAGAACCTGACGTGTAACAGTGGATATTTGAAAAAATAAATGGTGGTTATATTAAACGTTGAAGAAAGCAGGTCTTGTATTGGAAAAGATGACCCAAGATTTCAGAGAAAGGCTTGGGGAGAATCAAAAACTAGGAGCTTTTTGCAGAAAATGCATTGTTATTAGAGCAACTATCAGGCCATGTTTCCTAATATTCCTAAGTTAGCTAAGTTTCTAAGGTCCCTAAATTTTCTGTCTTCTCATTCTAGAAGGGTATGGTTATCTTCCCAGAGGGAAGGATTTAGCACACTGTACACTGAAGATGGTTGTAGCAATTTTCTCCATGTAGTTGTTTGTGGATAGTTGAAATTGCTGTCTAGCATTACTTTCCATGTTTAGGTTGGGTAGAAATTGATATGACAAGTATGTTGAGGCAGTAATAATCAATATGCATGAAAAGAAATTCCCAGGATGACAGAGCTGTATTGGCTGGAGTAGGGACTGAGGATTGGCTAAAGAGATTCTCAAGGAATCTTTCCCAAGGATTTCTGAAAGCAGTCACCCAGGAAAGTAGTACTGCCCCCTAGAGTGCTTTACTGAGTCACATGTGCATGTGGTTATTTTAACTGTGGAATGTAGCTTAACCTTTGGCAGTTATTTTCACTTGAAGAAATGGAGACTCTGACAGGTCAAGTGATTTGGTATTAAAAATGAGAAAATTATGGGGCGCCTGGGTGGCTCAGTCGGTTAAGCAGCTGCCTTCAGCTCAGGTCATGATCCCAGGGTCCTGGGATCAAGCCCCGCATCAGGCTCCCTGCTCAGCGGGGAGCCTGCTTCTCCCTCTCCCTCTGCCTGCCTCTCTGCCAACTTGTTCTCTCTCTCTATCTCTCTGTCAAATAAATAAATAAAAAACCTTTAAAAAAAAAGAAAATTAAGACCTCGTTTCAGATTTTTTCATTCATTTATTCACAAATACTTATTAAAGTAGTTATATTTTGATAAGAGTAGTGTATGATACAGCTAAGCACAGGTATTACTTAAGGGATATGAATTATAAAGGATAAGCAGAATGGGTAGTTGGAGTTGGCATGACATTTAAAGGGATATGGATAAGGGACAATATACTGGGCCCAAGGAAGTACAAATAATTTGGTGTGAGGGTGCCTGGGTAGCTCAGTTGGTTAAATGACTGCCTTTGGCTCAGGTTATGATCCTGGAGTCCCGGGATCGAGTCCCACATCAGGCTCCCTGCTCAGCAGGGAGTCTGATTCTCCCTCTGAACCTCCCCCCTTTCATGTGCTCTCTCTCTCTCTCATTCTCTCTCTCAAATAAATAAATAAAATCTTAAAAAAAAATAATTTGGTGTGACTGCATTGTAGTTGTGTCTTTGTGGTCAGAGATGAGGCTAAGTTGCAAAGTAGAAACTAGATGATGGAGGACCTTGTACATCATATTCAGAAGTTGTAATTTTATCTTGAAAGGGATGGTGAGTGACTAAAGGATTTTAAACAGGGAAGTAAATGGATCAGATTTTCATGTTAGAAACAACACTGTCAGCAGTGTGGAGGCATTATAATAATTCAAAGGAAAAATAATGAGAGCCTAAGTCAAGATGTATTAATGGGGATATAGATGAGGGAAAGACTGGAGAAATGCTTAGAGATAGAATTTGAAAGGACATAGTGAATGACTGGATATAAATCAGAGAGAGAAAAGGATCTGGAATGACTCCTACATTTCTGGCTTGTGTTACTCAAGAATGATCATTTTGTCTCCAAGAGAAGGAAAGTATAGGAGGGATAGGTTGCTGCTATGGGGAAGTCCTGGAGGAGAGTAAAAAGATAATAACTTCGGTTTTGGACATGTTGAAATTAAAATACTAGTTGGACAGTCAAATGCCTTGATACAGCCTCCTGATCATAAATTCAGATTGCTTCTTACCATAATATACCACTGTGGAAAAAAACATTAGTGACAGAGTATGTAAATAATTTATAAATATACCTACATTATTTCTTTGATTTTAAGAATGTTCATTTTGGGGTGAGCCATGATGATTTGAAATCCCTTTTTATGTGTGGTGGTATTTTATTAAAAATAATTTCCTTCCAATGGCACTTCTATGATCATTTTCTCCATTTCTGTAAAGTCCTCTTGGTCAGAGCTGCCATATTTTCTGGGCTCTGTCTTCTTGCCTTCACCACCTTTCTACAAATTCCTGCCCTTCAGCCTGACTTCTCCATTTACTATCTACTTTCTGCCTCCAGTTTGTTAAGGAGTGGCGGCCTCACCCCCATTTGTTCTCTCTTTGTGATGTCCCTTACTGTTTTTGATATCTAATTGCAGTCCCATAAATCTTATCTATGCAGTCATTTAAGCCAAATTAAATATTTTTTTAAAGCTGTGTGATCAACTGACTTTTGCTATGGAGAAGGCACCACAGAGGCAAGCAATCCTTGCCCTTTAGGGTAACAAATCTCAGTGCCCTTTCTAAAGCCTTTGTCTTCTGATCCTATCATCAGGTTAGTGGAGGTAAGAATTTCAGGTGAACAGAAGGAGGGATGGAAGAGGGGTAGTTGCTGCTTCTTGGCGAGACCAGTTGTAATATTTTATGGGAATAAGAGTCTTGTAGCAAATACATCATGACCTGTGAAGGGAGCATAGCCTTATCATATAGACCTGGTTTGAATCCTGGTTCTATTTCTTTTAGCTGTAGGATCCTGGGAAAATTACTTAACTTCTTCACGCCTCAATTTTCTCAAAGAGGGTCATTGTGAAATTTAAATAATATATGAAAAAATATGTACAACTTAACATCTAGTAGTAGTTACAAAACATGTGAACTTCCTTTTCCCTTTGAAGTCTCTCTCAGGTGACACCCTATGTGTCTGTATGTTATTTTGAATTGTGGGGAATCTTCCTTTGGGATGGTAAGCAATATTGTACCCTAATGGTCATGGACCATTAACATGCCAGTATTTGCACAAAGCCCAGTGATTACTGTAAATGTTTTTCTAAAGAATCACTCTTAAGAAGCTTCTGAGAATTTTGTCAATATTTAGAATGATATATAACTAGAATAAAAAGACCATTGCATGATGATTTGAAATAATCTTTTTCTACAGTGTTATCATCCAGCCTGATCTCTAAAGCATTTAAAGGATATGTGCCTTTGGTACTTCAACTCTGTGTGTGCTGCTTTCCTCTTGATATAATGGAAGACAATGGATTCGCAGGCCACTTTGTGGAACAAAGAAATGACTATATTGAATTTTTATTTAAGTACAGTCTTTTTCATTACTGTTTGTTCTTTTGGTTTTAAATCATGTATCTATTTTGTACTTCATTACCATGTTTAGAATAGTGTATAGCATGCAGTGTTACCAGCCATTTTTAAAAATTTTCTCTAGGATTTATTTATTTTTATTATTTCTTAATTTATTTTACAGAGACAGAGAGAGAGAGCAAGAGAGCACACAAGCAGGGGGAGTGGCAGGCAGAGGGAGAAGCAGGCTCCCTGCTGAGCAAGGAGACTGATGCGATGTGGGGCTCCATCCCAGGACCCTAGGATCGTGACCTGAGCCGAAGATAGATGCTTAACTGACTGAGCCTCCTAAGCACCCCTATTTTCTCTAGGATTTAAAATAATTCTATAACAGTTAAAAGAAGCCAGTAAGCAGGAGTAAAAAAATATACAATATATTTAAGGGAAATCTGACTCATCAACATTGAATAAAAATAAGAAATCAATCAATGTATAGAATATACTTTGTAGGATTCATGCTAGGGCAAATCAAAGGCACTTTGAGAAATTATGAAAACACAATCGAAATGATAAATCACTGTATTTTGCACAGTGTCTTGTTGGAATAAACAATATCGCAAACCATAAAGAGGGTAAATGGAAGAAATTACAGTAGAAACAGTTTATACTGAATGAAAGTTCAGGGAACCTAGTTATACGTTCTATCTCATCCTTGTCCAAAGAGAATAGAATATATGTGATAATTACTTTCAGAGGAAGCAAAATTCATACATCTTTATTTTTGTTTTGAGCTTTGCTTTTGCTTTTGTCTGTCATTCGGCTCTAAAGAAACTCACCAACTTCTGTAACGAAACCAAGCCCAGCATCTCTGCGATGGCAATGTAGGGACCATCTTTAGGAGTCACCTACTGAAGTTTCATAGAAAAGATGAAACTCAGGAGCTAAGAGTTGGGGTCTAATGCAAAGATACCCCACAAGAAAGTCCTCCTGCCATTGTCTACCATGAAAGATAAGGTTTGATCAGATTAAAGAAGACAATATTACTACTTAAAGCAATAACAAAGTATCCTCTACACTTCACAGATGGAAGAAGGGCACAGAGAAGTAAAATGCTTTATTGAAAATAACATAATGGTTGGAGAGCTGGAATCAGGATTTAGGATACTTATTTTGAGTGCTTACTTGTCTGCATGCTTTATTTGCAAACATAGGGTACTGCTATTATTTTTTTAGTTAACTTCCTTCACAACAGCTTTTTCAAATAAGCGATAGATTGGCTTATCATTTCCATTCTGTATCTGTATCTTAATTTCCTCTCCCAAAATGATGCATGATTTCCAGAAACATTTATGCTCAATGCCCATTTGCTGTAGAAACACACCCTGTTTCTTTCCTAATAGCAACACTTACACTATGTAATCACTGTCATTATCATTCTACTTCAGAAGATTTTCCTAGCTGCTCTATCAGGTTCCCCCCTATCTCAGAAACTATATACTGTCATTCTGTTTTTGTAGTTTCGCATGGTATTTCCTAGTGGTTGTGGTGGTGGTTGTTCTTCTTGATGTGTGTGTGTGTGTGTGTATGAGAGAGACAGAGACAGAGACAGAGACAGAGATAGAGAGACAGAAAGTGTTTTAAGCCATAGTAATCTGAAACAAATGCCAGGTCTTGCTATTGATTAGGAAAAACTGACATTCCATTGGTCAATTCAATACATATTTTATTAAAAACAAAAACAAGAACAAAAATAATAAACTTGACCATGGTCTGGGCCAGGCATGGTCTTGTTTCTGGGTATATAAAAATGAACAGGTCACAATCTTGGACATTGGAAGTTTGCCATCTCATTTAGAGAGATGATAAATAGGAAATATAGGAGAGAGAGAGAGAGAGAGAGAGGAATCAAGCTCAGTGCCATAGTAGCAATCAGATAAATCCAGAAAGTTAGAAACACTGCAGGACTACTAGTTTAGTCTCTTCAGCAGACCTGTCTCATGAAAAATTGAAGGGGAACAGAGCTGTGCTGGATTAAAAGAATGCTTAACAGATATTATAACCAAAATCAATATTGGACCTAGGTGCTGTGCTGGTTTGTACAAAGCAGTTCAAAGGACATTTTGGGGACAATTAGGGCAATTTGAAATAGACTGTATCAGAGGAAATGAAAATTTATTGACATAGAAACATAGAGAGTAGTAAAAGAAGAGTTCATATTATGAAAAAGTATGTATGGGAGACCAACTTTTTAGAGAGCCAATTGAGGACACACTATACCAGATACAAATTTTTTTTACACACATGTGTTGTTACTTTAACACAATATGTTATACATATTTTTACATATTACATATTTATGCATGTATGCTGTTACTTTATCATGTTACATATAAATATTAAATATTACTTTCTTATATTTTATATATATGTACATCTTATATATATCTTATATACATTCTATTGCTTTAGTATAAAAATATAAAAATAGGTGTTTATTTGAAATTATATATTGTTTACTTTCTGTTACATAAATCCTACTGTTTAAACACTATGAGTAAAAAGAGAAAGAGAAAAAAATCCTAGCACCAGGGTTCTATAAAATCTCACCCCTAGCCATCCACCTTTGCACTTTTGCTGGGAACAAAGGCAGTGAAGGAATAACTAGGAAGACAGATACAGGATGCAAAGAGGGAGCCAGAGAGACAGAGTTGGAGCAACTACTAGAAAGATTAAATCCTCTCTAATTCTGAAAATACCATAAAATGCCTGGGCAGATCAGAGCAGGACTATAGGAGAGGAATTTCAAAATACACCCTATTTAAAGGACCAGCAACATGATTAAAAGAACAGACTCATTTTAAAGAGACCATCTTAGTTTAAAGAATCAAGCATGATTTAAATCAAAATCCCATTTTAAAAAATTAACAAAACAGATAAACCACTAGATAACTTGTTCAAGAAAGAAAAGGAAAAATACAAATACACAAAATAAGAAATTATACTGGGAAGTAACCCCTTAAACAGAAGAAATGAAAAAGATTATATGAGTCAAATTTGTAGACAGTTTTGAAAACCTAAATGTAATGGAAAATTTTTCAAGTTTATCAAAACTGATCCTATTAGAGTTAGAAAGTCTTAAAAGTCCAATTTTCACAGAAAAGATAAAGTTATCAAGGAACCACCCCACAAACAGAACAAAACAAAACATGAGAACTAGATGGTTTCACAAAGGAATTCTTTTCAACCTCCAAAGACCAGATATATTTCATGCTCTATAAGCTATTGCAGAGCATTAAAAAAGGAAGAAAATGTAACACAGATATCTAACCCAAATAAAGACAAACAGAAAACTACAGATCAATATCTCTCATGGATATTAATGCAAAAAATTTAAAATATCAGACAGAAGCCAATACCATATTAAGAAAATAGTACACCATGATCAAATGGGATTTTTCTAGGAATGCAGTAAGGAAATCCATTAATATCATGTACACATTAATAAATTCAAGGAAAAGTTATATAATTATCTCCATATAGATTGAGTAAATCCTTGGAAAAAATCCCACATCAATTCATGATAAAAACATTTAAGGAGAATATTTAAGGAGGGATACTTTCTCAAAATGATAAAAAATATATATACCTCTGTTTTTAAACCAGGATCTTTTAAAGTTTATTTTATTTTTATTTAAATTAGTTAATTAACATATTGTGTATTATTAGTTTCAGAGGTAGAGTTCAGTGATTCATCAGTTGTATATATATATAACACCCAGTGCTTATTACTTCATGTGCCCTCCTTAATGCCCATCACCCAGTTACCCCACCCCCCAATCCCCAGGATTTTTTTTTTAAACCAAGAAACACTAGAGGCATTTTCACTAAGATGAGGAACAAGGCAGGGATGCCAACTATCTCCACTACTATTCACCAATTTATTAGAGCTATCAGCCAATGCAGTTAGACAAGATACATTAGAAGCATAAGAATTGATAAAGAAGAAACAAAACTATCTTTACTTGCAGTTGATACAATGTTATGTCAAATGCTCCCATTCCCCAGAGAATCAATGATTAACTCAACAACAAAAGAGTTGTTCAAGTACAGGTTATAAAATTAACATACAAAATTAAGCAGCCTTCATATACACAAGCTATAAACAGTACATAATGGTAGAGAAAACACTATTTATGATTAGCAGCAAAGAATACATACATAGGAATAAATTTAAAAATGTACAAAATCATATACAAAGAAAATTTTAAAACATTCCTGAGAGATACTGAGGAAGGCTTGAACAAATGAAAAACATCATATATTCTTTTTTCCCCAGCTTTACTGAGATATAATTGAAATGTAATATAAGTTTAAGGTATACAACATGATAATTTGATATGTATATATTGTGAAATGATTAACTCAATTATGTTAGTTAACATCTCACCTCACATACTTACAATTATTTTGTGTGTATGTTGAGAACTTCTAAGATCTATTCTCTTAGCAACTTTCAAATATACAATAACAGACAGTTTTAACTATAGTCACCATGCTACATATTAAATCCTCAGAATTTATTAATCTTATAACTGGAAGTTTGCACCCTTTGACCACCTTCACCCCCCTTCCCCTCATCTGCCCCTGGCAACCACCAATTTACTCTCTGTTTCTACAAGTTATTATTTTTTTGTTTTTTGTTTTTTTAGTTTCCACATATAAATGAGATAATAGGTATTTATCTTTCTCTGACTTATTTCACTCAGCATAATGTCCTTAAATTTCATACAAGTTGTCACAAGTGGCAGAAATTCTTTCTTTTGGCTGAATAGTATTCATAAAGTATATATTGTGTGTGTATGTGTGTTTGTATATATTCTTTATCTATTTATCTGCTGATGGACACTTAGATTGTTTCTATGTCTTGACTATTGTGAATAATGCTGCAATGAGCATGGGGGTGCATGTACCTCTTCAAAATACTGATTTCATTTCCTTCAGATATATAGCCAGAAGTGGAATTGCTAGATTGTATAGCTTTTTATTTTTTAAGGAGCCTTAATACTGTTTTCCATAGTGGCTGCACCAATTTACATTTCCACCAGTAATATACAAGGGTTCCCTTTTCTCTACATCCTCACTGCCACTTATTATTTTTTGTATTTTTGATAATAGCTGTTATAACAGGGGTGAGGTGATATCTCATTTTGGTTTTGATTTGTATTTCCCTGATGGTTAGTGATGTTGAGTACCTTTAAAGTACCTTTTGCCCATTTGAATGTCTTCTTTGGAAAAAAGACATCTCCAATTCTTGGAGGGTGGCTTAAGGTTATAAAAATGTCAGTTTTCTCTAAGTTAGTTCATAAAACACATGTCATCTCAGTAAAAATTCCAACACATTATTTTATAGAGTTAAACAACTTGATGCTAAAGTTCATGTGGGAAAACAAATATGCAGGAATAGGTAGGAAAACATGGGAAAAGAACAATTGTGTGTGGGGGGAGAAACTAGATTTACCAGACATTCAAACATATTATAAAACCTATATAAGGAAAACAAAATTCTAGTGGTGCATAAGTAGAGAAATGGACAAGTGGAATTGAATAGAAATTCCTGAATTAGCCCCAAATACATAAGGAAATTTAGTATATGACAAAGGCAGTATCTCTAGTCTGATGTAAAGATGGACATTTAATAAATGGTGTTGGGAAAACTGTGTAGCCACTTGGGAACAGATAAAATTAGATTTGTATCTCACACCATACAAAAGAATTAACTCCAAATGGATTAAGGATCTACATGTAAAAAATGAAATCATATAAGTACCAAAATAAATGTATATGAATTCCTTTTTCATCTTACATAGGGAAAGACTTTCTACTATGACTCAAATTCTAGAAACAAGAAGATTAATAAATATGAGTACATAAAAATAAAATACATATGACAACTAACAGCAAAAGTTAAAAGACATCTGACATATCGGGATAAAATAGTCACAACCTGTACCACAGACAAAAGGCTAATGGTCCTAAAATATAAGGAACTCTTATAAATTGAGGGACAAATGACTGAAAATCTAATAGAAAAATGGGGAAAAGACATGAACAGAAAATTCATTTAAAAAGAGATATAAATGTATGATATAAAAAAGTATAAATGTATCAAATATATGAAAAAATGCTCAAATTCATTCATATTTAAAAAATGCAAATTTCACTGCTGAGATACTATTTCTCCCTAAGACTGGTAAACATGTAAAAAACATGACAACATATTCTGTTGACAAATCTGTGTGAAAACAGGCACCTTGTTGGTGAGAATACAAATTGATACAACCCTTCTGGAGGGAAATTTGTCAATACCTAACAAAATTACATATGCATGTATCTTTCAATCCAGCAATCCGCTTGTAGGAATCTACCCTGAAGGTATACCTCCAACAAAACAAAAATATATCCAGAAGCTATTCATCACAGCATAGTTTGTAATTGTAAAATATTGGAAATAACTAAAATGTTCATACATAGGAGAGTGATTAAATTAGCTATGGTGCTCTACATGGAATACTATGTTATCTATTCAAAAAAAGAATGAGGGAGATATCCATGAATTGATGTGATCTGATTTCTAGGACATGCTGTTTAGTTAAAAAAAAAAAAAAAACCCTAGGCCAAAGAATATCTATAATATTCTATACTTAATATATGAAAGAAGGGGATCCAAGAAAACACAAAGTATGTGCTTATTTGTGCAAAAGAAATATAGGTAGGCTAAATCAGAAACTAAGAGATTGGTTATTTAGAAGGTGAGTGGGAAAGGGTTGGAAAGATGTAGGGAATGAGATTCAGGTAGCAGGGATATGATATACTACCTTGAGTACATCATTTTTGTGTAACTCTGACTCTTAGAACCATAGTAATAGTTCAGGTATCTCTGACTTACCCCCAAATAAACCATTAACACCAACTAGAATATGATTAACCCCCCAAATGGAATAGAAATACCAACCAATTAACTTAACTGTATTACTAATGAACCTAATCACACTGAAATGAATGGGAAAGAAAACAACTAATTTTAGTAACTATGAAAACTATCTCGATTGGATATTGCAAGGCTGAAGATCAAAAGAATTGTACATAAATTCTGTTCTAAATGTCAAGGTCAAACAGATTCTCTTTTAATTTATGAGCTTCCTTCTGTTGTTCTGTTGATACTTAGCTGCCACTTTTTCTTGTGTCTTATGTCATATGCCTTTTCGCATTCTCTCTCTTTTTTGGAATGAACTCTCAAATATAATTTTCATTTAAGATACATTTGTGGAAAACATTCTCTACCATTAACTCTTCAAATTGTGCCTCTTTTATTCTTGTTGTTCTGTCCTTTAGGAGCTCCAATATGATGTATCATTTTTTGTTTCTTAATCTCTCTTTTGTATATTGTAATACTTTTTACTCTGTGTTTCATTCTGGGTAATTTTTTTCAGCTCTATCTTCCATGTTACTAATTCTTTCTGCAGCTATATTTGATTTGATGTTTAATTTGATGAGTTTTTGGTTTTAATGGTTATGTTTAATATTTCTAGATGTTCTACTTGGTTTTTTTGAAAATCTACCTTGAAGCATTTGTTAGTCCTGTTGTTTTTCATTATACTTTCTATCTTCCTTTATTGTTTTAAGCATTTTATATTGTATACATTATAGTCCTGGCATCTATGGAATTTGTGGATTTATGTGTAGTTTGTTGTTTTTGCTGACTCTTACTTATGTAACTTGCTTCTTCAGGAGTTAAAAAATTGTGGGCTCACTTTCCTTGGACGGATTATTTTAGACCTGGGTTGTAGGTACATTTTTCCAAAGAGATGTTTGCTTCTGCTAAGCTCCTGGGGCTTTACAAATGGGGACCACTTAAAAACACATTTTTAGTTTTGAATCTATATGGATAGTATAAATTCTGGCTCAAACCATCTGAGGGGTAGGCCTGTGCTTAGGAATTGTCCAGGGAGACTCCCCCTGTTTTCTCCCTCACATTTTCCTCATCCATCCAAGAGTTAAGGCTTTTTCATCATCTCTTATGGGTTACTTTTTTTTTCTTGTATTGCCTTTAGAGGATCCCTTATTTGTTCAGATTTCTCAATCTGATTTCTCATCTTTGCAGGGGCCAATTTTTCTCTCCCACCTTGTACAGGGCCCAGGTCTGTCTTCTGTAAAAACCTAAGCCCTAGGCCACCATGGATTAGTAGTTGCCCCGACTATACATGCCAACCTCAGAGCTTGCTTACCTGTCTGGATTTTTCCTTTCTCTTTATTTCTGCCCTCTGAGGATTTTCTTTACTTTCTTCTTCACTCAGCCAAACATGTAAGAAAATTAAAACAATTCTATTCTACATTTTCTTGTGTTCTAAATTGAAACGTTTTCTCTGGATATTTGATCTGACCTATTGGCTGAAGTGGAAGTCTCTTTTTTATTTTAAAGCAATGAAGGAAATGTAGACACCATTTATTTATTCTTATTTTATATCATTGTTATAGTTTCTGTTCATATGAATATATATCTATCCATTAATTGCAGATAGGTTTTGAAGAAAAGGTCAGTGTATTCAATCTGCTATATTGAACCTCATGTTCAATTAGACATTTTAAGTTTCTGTTTTAAAACCTCATGAAGTATTGTGCTAGAAAATTCTGATTAAAATGTCCATTGTATAGGTGCAGGATACTTTTACCCTGGTGTTTTGACCTAGTCTTTATTTTGACTTCACCATTTTAATGGTAAGGACATACTGACTTTATATTATAATTTACTATTTTTTTCTTCAGAATTAAATCAATGCTGAAAAAAATTCTTTGAAAAAGTTAATATTTTAGTCAATTTCTGCTCTGCAATTAATGATTTCTAATTGAAAAATTTTGTCTTTATTTACCAAAATTTTTTTTATCAAAATCATTTCTTTTTACTTAATCTTTACAAAGAAGTTTGGGTTACAAATCTGGGCTTTTCTTCTCCCTCATGAGCTTATATCTTCAGTTGTGAACTTTCCTTTGGGGCCATTGTTTCTAACAGGCACATTTTACCAAGTTCAAATTTTTCAATCAAATAATTGCCACTTGCAGTCCAGCCACTGTCAATTTTTTTCTATGAATTATTCTTATCAGTAATAATACTGGATAAATTGAAATAGAAAATAAGTTATACTTGTTTCTTAGTCAAATCTTGAGAAAAGAAATAATCAATTTCCTTTAGTTATTTCAGAATTACTTAGTTTTCTAGGTTTGTTTTATTGCTAATACGGTTCTCCCATATTCTTCTAATTAGTGTACCTTACACTAAGTGCTTAATGTAGTAAGTTAAAATGGCAGGGTCAAACAGTATAGTGAAAATGGTGGTCCAGAATGTCCTGCTTAGACAAGTTTCATACTGTTTTCAGTGAGTATTTGTGACAGAGACTAGTTGGGAATTTGGTTGATAAAGGCAACCTAAGTTATTAGTGTCATAGCTAGGGGCTGAATATTATGTGTAGGGAAAACATTTGTGTGTGTGTGTGTGTGTGTGTGTGTAGGGAAAACTTTTAATTCTTTTTCAGAAAGTGGAAAAATATTCTCTAGGGATGGCAAAGAGTAAGAAAAAGCCAAAATATTAGGGGAAATAAATATATCTTCTTAGTATAAAGCCCCTGGAATGGCTAACCCAGACACTCTCTTTATTGAGTTTAATCAGCATAAGCAAATGGACTTAGAGAAACTGCAAACACCTGAAATAATGTTTTTGATGAAGAGACTAAAGTTCTAGAGACAGGATTTCCTGAATCATCTAAAATATTTGCTAAAAATGTAAAATCTTGAGTCTTACACCCAAGAATTCAGTAACTTTGATGTTGATCCCAGGAAATTGCCTTTTGTAATAAGCACCTAGGTGACTCTAATGAAGACTGAACTTGAGAATCATTACCAAGAGTGTGTACATCAGCTCAAAGTTGAAATATCTCCAAGAGAAGAATTCAGAGTGACATAGATATATTTTAATTACATTTGGAAATATTAAAATTACTATAAATTAAGCTTCAGATATTAATAGTTTAGGCTAATATATCTTATTCACTTAAGTGTCCTAGCCTTTAGGACTTCTTTTCTAATCTTATTCAACTACTCAAGTTTTTGTTCAGTTGATTCAGTGAAGAGCTCTATTTTTGCCCTTTATTTATTTATGAATTTTAAGAAAGGATCTGAATAAAAGTTTATATGTCACACTAGGCAAATCATGACTATAGTTGAAGCCAGTATTTCTTAAAGCCTATTAATGAACACTAGTGTCATATATGATCTTAGTAGGTGGCAGATGAGAACATGGCTTCATCATTAAATATATCTGTGAAACGGTGGGTTCAGTAAAGTTAAAAGTTTTATTGTGTTCAGAATCTTTATTTTTTTTATTTTATTTTTTTAAAGATTTTTTAATTTTATTATTTATTTGATAGCGAGACAGCGAGAGAGGGAATACAAGCAGGGGGAGTGGGAGAGGGAGAATTAGGCTCCCCGTGGAGCAGGGAGCTGGACTGGGTCTTGATCCCAGGACCCTGGGATCATGACCTCAGTGAAAGCAGATGCTTAATGACTGAGCCACCCAGGCATCCCGTGTTCAGAATCTTTAAAAGTGAGTATGTATTGTTATTCTCCAAGAGGTATGTATATTAAGCATTTCTTAAAAATTTTTTTTGACCAGGAAACTCTTTTTTAATGGGACATCTATTAATATATTTGGGGATATTAGTGTTCTCAGGAAAACAATTTGTGGCCTCCTTGTTGAAACCTCTGCCACATAGCCATAGGCCATGGCAATATATTAAAAAAATCAGGTTCAAATCTTTAGAAAACTGAATGTATAAGCAGGAACAAAGTGAAGTGAGTGCCAACTTTATGGGTTTATTTTTGTTCTTATGTGTATTTTTAAATCTTACATGTGTTTTGTAAACAGACAGGCATCATATCTTGGTAAATAACATGTTTTATCATTCTTGCATGTCAAAGTGTACTGTTTTGAGCGTAATAATAATACTCATTATACATAGAAGGTAGCAGTAATCACTTCTATGTTGTTGAGAACCACCAGATTGAAGTAGGAGTTTGTGTTTAAGAATTTGAATAAAGTAGGACAAAAGAAAAAATTTCTTCTTGTCTTACTTTTTTCCTTCTTCAGGCATGCCATTTTTCAATTACTTACAAATCATTTCTCTCTGTCCTCCATTCTTCAGAAATATAGCAGAGCTCAATGCTCTATATGTGGCTTTTTCCTTTAAGCGGCACTTTTGAGATCTGTTTTAAACTGCTAAAGATGAACAATTTTCAGAAAAATCTAGATTTTAGCTGTCATTTTATTTAGTAAATGGAGGTGAAGTTCTGAAAGTTTAAAGATAAAAGTGTACCAATAATCAGGTGTTTAGATTATTTCACTGTATCCTCAATTTTGGTTGGAAGTATTGAAGATAAAATAGGTATTAAATGCAACTCAGTGTATACATACTGAATGTCCACTGTGTAATAAGAACTAGGGATGTAATGGTGACAGGAATATAGAGATACCCCCATGGAGCTCACAGTCTAGCAGGTAAGAGAGACATTTAACAAATAATTGTATGTGCAACAAATACTTTGAAGATGAAGTACGAGGTGTTAACCTATTTTGGCTGGTTAGGAAAGGGATCCTTTGGAGTTGGTATTTCAGCTGACTATACTTTAGGAGACTGTTAATGATGATGATGGTGGGGAGAGGGTATAATGCTAATATTAGGTCAAAGGCCTATAGGCAAAGAGAGAGAGGTAGGTTTCCTGTAGCTACTGACAGGGCCCATTATGATATAGAATAAAGGGGGATAGTGGCAGGTAAAAGTAATAGATTACTGGGGGCCTTATAGGCCATACTACAAATTTTTGACTTTATTTGAAATGCAATGGACAGTAATTAAAAGGTTAAATTAAGGGGGTGTCTGTGTGCCATGATCAAACTTACAATTTTGCAAGATCATTCTGGCTAGAGTACAGGAGCAGGAAGCCAAGGCTCCTGTGGTCATGCAGATGCAAGATGTTGGTTACTTGGATTTGGTTAGTGACAGTGGGAATGGAAAGAAATGTATAAATCAAGAGATATTTATTATATCATATCTATAGATTTGGTAATTGATTGGAATTCAGAAATATACTATTTCAAAAGAATAAGAAGGGTAAGTAGTGGGGTTAAGTTGGGGCTTTGTTTTTTTGATTGCTTATTTGTTGTTAACAAATTGGAGAGTGGACGTTTTTTAAAATTTCCATTGTGGAAAATGGGAACACAGTCTAGACAGGGAAATATTACCAGGTTGAGGGTCCACCTGAGCTAATCGCTAATCTATAGTAATGCAAATCTTTCCTGTTGTGTGATTTTACTTAAACTGTGTTCAGTAGCCAAGATGCTGGCATAGGTTAGGCAAATAATTTTTATCCAGTGTTGGAGATTTTCTGCACTTGATAATGAGGGAAAGGAATTTATGATCTCATAGACAAGAAAGTGATTGAAGTGATGAACCAAGGAATAAAAGCTGGATGGAGAGGAAAGTTAATATAAAATAAATATAAAAGGGGCTTGAGGGCGGCAGTGAAGTAGAGGAATCAGGCACTACAGGTGCCCATGGAGTCAAAGTACAGATATATTGTGACCAGAGGATAAGTGTATCTATTTTTGACACAATAGAGCATTTTGGGGGGATGACAGGGTTTGGGGAATGAGTACAGAGATGGAGTGGAGGCAGATATTGTTGAATATAATGAGGTGAAATATAATGGAAAATAGAGAAGTACTGCTATACTTGGTTTATTTTTACAATCTTGATATAATCTCTTTTTTTTAAGAAAATAATATTTTCTTTAATCCCTTTTCTTCTCACTTCTCTCTCTCCTTCAATATCATTTTTCTGCTTTCCTTTATTCAAAACTCATGAAAAGAATTATATGAACTTACCTTCTACACCTCTTCTCCTATAATCCCTCTCTTGAGCTCAGTCTTCTTGCCTACCACTCCACTGCACCTGTCATGTCAGGATCCCATCTGTGTCACCAATGACCACACATTGACCTTGTCCTAGACCTCATGGTACTTGACTTTTCAGCAGTCTTTGACATACATGGTGGATCCCTTCTTCCTCCTTGAAACACTTAACTCCACTTGGCTTCCAGGATGCCACAGCCTTCTGATTTGCCTCTCACCTCACCAGTTGTTTATTCTTAGTTATCTTAGCTAGATCTTTCTTTTTATTTTCTCTCATATCTAAATATTGGGGTGTCCCAGTACTTGAGCCTCTAGTCTTGCTCATCCCATCCCTTCTGCACCCTATTATTCTCATCTTTTCTGTCTATATAGACTCCTTAGATTATTTTGTTCAGTCCTGTAGCTTAACTTATATAACTCCAACTTTGAAATTTATATCTCTAGCCATGACTTTTCCTTTGAACTGTAGACTTACAAAACCAAATACTACCCAATATTTACCATAGGATATCTAAGAAACATTTCAAATTTACCACATGCCATACTGAACTCTTTGTGCTATGCTCCAAGCCTGCTTCTCCTGCTATCTTCTCCATTTTAATAAAAAGCAACTCAATTTTTTCAACTGCAAAACAACCTGATTTTTTTTCTCATAGCCTTCATTTAGTACATCAGCAAGATCTCTTGCTTTCAAAATACATCCAACAATTTCTTATGACCTTGTCTATTATTACCTGAATTTAAGCCACTATTATCTCTTGCCTCAAGTGTTCAGTAGCTTCCTACTTTCCACACAGTGGCCAGAAGGACACTTTAAAATGGAGTTAAATCGGGGCACCTGGGTGGCTCAGTCGTTGGGCGTCTGCCTTCCACTTGGTCATGATCCCAGGGTCCTGGAATCGAGCCCCGAGTCAGTCTCCCTGCTCCACGGGGAGCCTGCTTCTCCCCCTCCCCCTCCCCCTGCCTGTGTTCCCTCTCTTGCTGTGTCTCTCTCTGTCAAATAAATAAATGAAATCTTAAAAAAAATAAAATGGAGTTAAATCATGATATTTATCTACTCAAAACCTTCTAGTGACTTCTCTGTCTCTAAAAAAAAAGCCAAAGTCCTAAATAATATACCCCACACTCTGTTTTCAACATCATCTTCTATCACAATTCACCCTGTTCACTCTGCTCAGGCCTCTCTGGCTTTTTTGCTGATTCTTGAACATGCATAGTGCATTCCTCCCTTAAGACATTTTTTAACTTTCTATTCTCTTTTCCTGGAATACTTTATCCATGGATAAGTACATGGCTTGCTCTATCCCTTTCTTCAGGTGTCTGCTTAAGTTTCACCTCACTACTGACTACTTGATATAAAATAATGTCTTTCTTTACTCTTTATCCCTTTACCCTACTTAATTTTTCTCCACAGTACTTATCACCACCTGACATATATCATATATTTATTTTTGTGTAATTTTTGTTTTTTCCCTGACACTTGAATGTAAGATCCATTAGAATAGGAATTCCATCTATTATTTTTCATTCACTGCTATAATCCCTGTGCTTCTCAATAAACTTTTGTTGCATGGATAAATGTCTCTTTTTTATTGAGAGGCTGTATCATATCAAAGTAAAAATCCTGAACCCAAAGTAAGATGGACGTGAATTCTCAGCCCAGCTCTGGTACTAATAGGCTCTGGAAATTTAGGTAAGCCATTTAATTTCTCTGAGCTTCAGCTTTGTTATCTGTAAAACATGGCAGCTAGACTATATGAATTCTAAGGACTTCTATGTCCCTGAACAATAGCCTATAAATGTTTTCTTTGGGCTCTTTCATAGATGTTTTGGTTATAGCATATGGTAAAATGTTTGCAGGATGATGTTAAGGAGGCACTCTGTTAGGTGGCATGTGCTGGTAATGCACAGCTTTTTTGTTCAGGCATCTGTAAAATACATGAGGAGCTCTCAGAACATGGTTTAAGAACTTTTTGTACCTATATCAATGTCATGGGCTTTTCCTGATATGAAGGAATGTAACATGATTGAATACCCAAAAATGATGCCTTTTTTTATTTTACAACTAATATTGCCAAGCTATGAACTTTGACTTAGGAATGATTTAAAATTACAACTACTTATAAATAAAATTGATAGTGTAAACTCTCTAGATTTCAAGCCACGGTTGAGAAGGTCATCAAAGGAGTATATTTTAAAATCTTGACACCTGAAGAGCTAGAGAGTGCAAATAGTGTTAAACTGTGTTGAATATATTATTTAATCCACATTGGACTTTCTCCATGGATGGTGCCTCAGTGAACTCTCCTGGCAGGCTGGTTGCTTCTTCTTTAGTAATTTTCAAGCCACTCAGATACTGTGTTCCATTTCTCTTGTCTACAGCACTTTATAGATGATATCTTCTTACAACATGAGCTTCATAATTCAATACAAATTGCTGAAACTGCACCTTAAAATGCTTTTCTTTGAGATTCAGAGGATAGTGTTTAGGTAGATTGTATCCTGTAGCCCTAATAAAAACATTTATATAGCAACTGTCCCAGAATTATTGAATAAATATTTGTACTATTATAAAGCAGTGGAGAAAATCACAATGAAGGAAGCATTTATTAGAACATTTCATAAAGTTAATGGCCCATAAGAATATGCTTCAAGTTCACTATTGTTAAAACTTCACTATTAACAGTTTCAGATGGGTTTGGATGAGAAACTGCTATTTCCAACTTAGTTTTGGTAAAAGGAAAGATCTTAAGACATTCTTGATTTTTTTTTTTCATTACTCTTTAAAGTTATAAGCCTTTGTGGTTTGGGACTATTAAGAAATAACATATTATATGGTTTTATTTTGGGCTTAAAGGAATTGCTTAGCTGTGCATTATCCTCAAATAGGGATGTATAAAAAGAAACAGATTATTAAGTTACAGATAGAATCATTTAAAAAATAACATTTTTTATTTAAAAATTAAAATGTAATTAGTCATTTGAGATGTTCCTTGTTCAAAATAACTTGTTACCCTCTATAGAATGGTGGAGGTTAGCTTATATTGCTTTTGTTCATGCTAGCTTTATTTGTGGGTAAAATAAACAGTGTTAAATGATTATGTAATCATTTGCATAATGTGATAAACCTTAATATCTTGAATCTGAAGTTGTCATGGGTTCTTAACCTCAACAGTGTGCTTAATTGGCAGAAGGCGTTAGAGGGTTGCCAGACGGGGTGGTGGGTGTGGGAGGAAAGGGGGAAGGGAGAGAGGTGGAAGGTAAAGGTATTGCAACAGTGTTCAACTTTGATGTTTTCTTATGGTCTCCCCTTACCTTCTGAATCTTGAAATTATTTTTCTTAGAAATTTTTCTTCCATTTGTTTTCTGCCAGAATTCCTCCTTCTCTAGTTTTTTTCTAGTCCAGTTGATTTCATGTTTAGCCCCCTTTTCTTTGTTCTTGTATCTCAACCAAGAATAGACTTCATATTCAGCCCCCTTTTCTTTCTTCTTGTATCTCAACCAAGAAAGGTTCATCCTTTTAGGAAACATTTTATCAGCTCAGGGATGATGAAAAGTGAAAACTTGGCCAAGGTAAGGCTGCCCGACTTCTGTGCTGTTATTTCAGTGTATCCAGAATGTGTTTCCATCCTTTCCCTAGTTATTGGCATTGTGAACTATTTATATCACAAGTCTATTGGGCTTCTGGTGCTTGATTATGTGTTTTGTGTGTGTGTGTGTGTGTGTGTGTGTATGTTTGTTTTAAGGACTTGATAAATTTTGATCAGGAGCCTCTGGTTCTCAAGCTATAATTTTGGGGGATTGATTTGGCTACCCTGGAAAACTGCATTAGCTTTTTAGTCTACTAGGACTCTACTTAGCATGGGAAGAATTAGTTTTATGATTGAGTGATCATTTAGGGTTGCCAACATGCTGGCTTAGTTCATATGATCTTAAAACTATACATTTAAAGAAACTGGCAAGTTATTGATAATCCATTTGAATTAAATCATGCTTCCACTATCATTTACTTCCTTACTTTACTTACTTTACTTTACTTACTCAAAATTTGTTGAGTCTGCTTCCTAAATGTGCAATCCTCCCCCTGCAAGAAGAAAAAGGAAGAAAGAAGGGACTATACTTTCATAGCATCCACTGCATACCACTAGTTTTGCAACCCCAATATTTTCTTCAAATAAAAGCCTATCTTTACCAGCAGGCCATGAAATCCTTGAGAGCAGATCCTTGAATTCTCCTTCACTCATTTTCTTCTAATCCAGGGCCTGCAACACACTAAAGAAACAAATATTTTTAAAGCACAAAACTATATCATCAGTCTTGCTTCAATGCTATGATCCTCTCTACCTCCTGACATGGGGCTCCTAAGATTTATTTTAGAAGTTTTGTGGATGGTGATCCTTGTCAGTTCTTGGTAGTACCTATAATTCAAAAGTGGAGAAAGTGGGATATTTGCTCAGTGATTTTTAGTTAAAGGATTAATACTGAACCCTTTCATTGGCTTTACATAATTTCACAATAAAGACCAAAATGTGGCTCCTTCTACTTCTGCAGCTTTTATCTCCATGCTCTTCTAACTTGCTGTTAGGGCACTGGCCTTCTTTTGAATCCTCAAACAAACCATGTGCCTTCTTCCCTCAGAGCCTTTGTACTTGCTGTTTCCCCTGCCTGGAATATAATTCTTCTGTATTCACTTTCCCCATCCTGCTATCCTTTACCTTGGTAACTGACAGGCATTGTTTGGATCTCATCTGGAAACAGGGAAGCCTTTCCTGATGGGCCAGAAGAGGTCGTGTTCCCTGGTTGTTCTGTTTTATCTTTTCTTCATTGTACTTACTATGGTTTTTATTTATTTACATATGTATTTGATTATTTTTGTTTCTCCCACAAGACTTTAAGTTCCAGGTAGGTGAGGACTATGCTTTATTTTATCACTGTATCATCTGTGTCTTACTTAGTCTCTGGTCCAGGGGAAACACTTACCAAAATTTGTTGAAAAAATAAAATCTGTTCTGGTCTACCTGTTTTGTCTTGTTTTTGTTTTGTTTTGTTTTTCCTGGAAAAACAGATTTTGTATTTTTCACACGAGTAGTGGGGAAGCCTTCTCTAAAGACACAGCTGAATTCATTCCAGCCATTTTGTCCAAATCCCCAGCTGTATCTGCTTTAATCTTTGTATGTCAGAGACAATGGCTTCAAACAGCAAATAGGCACAGGAAGAAGAAATATTTTTTCTTCCTTAATTATTGCATCATCTATAATTTTCACTTATTCGTTTCTTGTTATCTACTGTCTACTATCAACTATCCTACTCTGCCCCATAATTATGCCACTTTGAGGTTTCAAGTTAATGTCTCAACCCCAATATTGCTCTCACCTGGTGGGAGACATTACCAGATATTTTGATATTGAAGTCTTGCAATTCTGACCACTTCAAGTGCAAATAAATGAACATCAGGAGAGTTCAAAAAAATTTTTTAAGATTGTTTATTTATTTACTTGACAGAGAGAGAGAGAACACAAGCAGGGGGAGTGGCAGGCAGAGGGACAGGGAGAAGCAGGCTTCCTGCTGAGCAAGGAGCCTGGCTCGGGGCTTGATCCCAGGACTCTGGGATCAAGACCTGAGCCGAAGGCAGACACTTAACTGACTGAGCCACCCACACACCCTGGGATAGCTCAAATTTTTACTTAGACTTTATTTTTAAAAATTTTTTTATGGTGTAACTATTAAATATTTAACATGTAAATATTAAACAACACACTACTGGATGAAGAATGGGCCAAATTAGAAATCAAATGGCAAATCAAAAGAAAAAGAAAACACATTATTACAGAACCTATGGGATGCAGAAAAGCAGATGTTAGAATGACAACAATGAAAAATCAGAAATAAATAAAATAGAGACTAGAATCAACAATAACATAACATTGAAAGTAGTGACCACTTTTTCTAAAAATAATAAATAAAGTTGGTAATGTTTTAACTACATTTACTAAGAAAAAAAAAAGACTCAAAAACCAAGATGAGAAATGGAAGAGAAAACAGTATAACAGATAACCACAGAAGTACATAGTGTGATAACAGATAACTATAAACAATTACATACTAACAAATCAGATAACTTATGAAAAAATCCAGATAATTCCTAAAAATGCACAAGTTACCAAGAATGAATTATGAATCTTGAATCCAAGATGTAGGATCCATTCATTTCACAAGAATGAAAGCTGAATTAAGAATCAAAAATCTCCCAGCACAGAAAAGTCGAAGACCACATGATTTCATTGGCAAACCACACCAAACATTAAAAAAAATTATGATAATCTTTATCAAAATCTTACAAATAATAGAACAGAGAGAATGCATTCAAAAATGTTCCATGAGGTCAGTACTACCCTGTTACCAAAGCAGGACTAAAACAATACAAGAACAAAAAAGTCTAGTTTGTCCGATAAGTATTGCTACTCCAACTTTCTTTTGACATCCATTTTCATGATAAATGTTTCTCTACCCCTTCACTTTCAATCTGCAGGGGTCTTTAGGTCTAAAATGAGTCTCTTGTAGGCAGCATATAGATGGGTCTTGTTTATTTTTCTTAAATCCATCCTGACACCCACGTCTTTTGATTGGAGCATTTAGTCTATTTACATTCAAAGTAATTATTGGTAGATACATATTGATTGCCATTTTATTGCTTGTTTTGTCATTGTTTCTGGAGATTTTCTCTGATCCTTTCTTTGTCACTTTTGTTCTCTCCTTTGCACTCAAAGAGTCCCCTTTATTTCTTTCAGGGCTGGTTTAGTGGTCATAAACTTTAGTTTTTGTTTGTTTGGGAAGCTTTTTATCTTTCCTTCTATTCTGAATGATAGCCTTGCTAGATAGAGTATCTTTGCTGCAGATTTTTCCCATTCAGCACTTTGAATATATCGTGCCACTCTCATCTGACTTGCCAGGTTTCTGTTGAGAAATCTCCAGCTAGCCTTATGGGTTTTTCCTTGTAAGTTAAGGATTTCTTTTGTCTTGCTGCTTTTAAGACTTTTTATCACCATATTTTGCACATTTAATTATATCATGTCTTGGTGTTGGCCTGCTTTTGGTGATTTTGATGGGAGTTCACTGTGCTTCTGGATCTGGATATTTGTTTCCTTCACTAGTTAAGGGAGGTTTTCTGCTATTAATTGCTTGAAATAAATTTTCTACCACCTTTTCTTTCTTTTCTTCTTCTGGGACTTCTATAATACAAATGTTATTATGTTTGATGAGGTCACTGAGTTCCCTAAGTCTATTCTAGTGCTGCATAATTCTTCTTTCTTTTTTTTTGTTCAGCTTCATTGTTTTCCATTGTTTTGTCTTCTAGATCACTAATTCATTCCTCTGCTTTTTCCAGCCTACTGTTCATTGCATCAGGCCTGTTTCCAATGTCACTTATTGCATTCTTCATCTCTGATTGATTCTTTTTTAACTCCTTTATCATTGTTGTTAGGGTCTCCCTGATATCTTCCATTCTTTTCTCAAGCCCAGTGACTATCCTTAGGATTGTTGCTTTAAATTCTCCATCAGGCATGTTACTTTTATCTGCTTCACTTAGATCTCTTGTCATGACCTTATGTTTTTCCTTCATTTGGGGGAAATTCCTCCATCTTGACATTTTGTCTAATTCTCTGACTTCTTTTCTGTGTTAGAAAAACCTGTTATGTCCCCTGCTCCTGAAAGTAATGGCCTTATGAAGAAGAGGTCATGTAGTGGCCAGGGTCTGGCACTTCAGGGAGTGTCTCTGCTGTGTGCTGCATGTGCTCTGCTATTGTGTTTTGGCTGCTCTATCCCTCAGGCCAGTCATCTGCAGAGGCTTTTGCCTACTATAAACAGTGTTTGGTCCCTGGCCTATATGTGGTGACTTTTAAGTAGGTGTGCTCTGATCTGCTTGTAAAATGAGACCTGACATCCAACTCCACCAGAACTGAGGCCCTGCAGAACTCTCTGGTCAGGAGACATGGTGTGGGCAGAGGTTTCTGCTGCGCTTCTGGGAGAGGATCTTGTTGCCTTCGGACTGAGGCAAGTTTGATGGAGAAGTGCAGTCCTGGCAGAGCACAGGGGGGTGAGGCTTGGTGTAAGCAAGTTAGATAGCCAGTGTCTGCACTAGCTTCTTCCCTCAGGTGGCACTGTATTTATGCTGAGGGGTGGGGGAGTGTACTTAGATTTTAGAAGTCACCCCTTTCAGTTTATGAAGAACTACTTGTAATAGTAGTGACATTGAATTAACTGTACTAGTGAACTGAGAATGGCCATTTTACAACAAAGATTCAAATAATAAGAAATAATTATCTGATAAATAATAATAGTTTTTTAAAATTTATTTATAGGTGTTTCTGCCTGGATTCACAGACTTTTTTTTTCTTTGAAATTTTTTTATTGTTATGTTAATCACCATACATTACATCATTAGTTTTTGATATAGTGTTCCATGATTCATTGTTTGTGCATAACACCCAGTGCTCCATGCAGAACGTGCCATCTTTAATACCCATCACCAGGCTAACACATCCTCCCACCCCCCTCCCCTCTAGAACCCTCAGTTTGTTTTTCAGAGTCCATCGTCTCTTATGGTTCATCTCCCCGGCCGATTTCCCCACCTTCATTCTTTCCCCCCCTGCTATCTTCTTTTTTTTTTTCTTAACATATATTGCATTATTTGTTTCAGAGGTACAGATTTGGATTCAACAGTCTTGCACAATTCACAGTGCTCACCATAGCACATACCCTCCCCAGTGTCTATCATCCAGCCACCCCATCCTTCCCACCCCACCCCCCACTCCAGCAACCCTCAGTGTGTTTCCTGAGATTAAGAATTCCTCATATCAGTGAGGTCATATGATACATTTCTGATTGAGTGTTTGCTTTTTATCTCGATGAAGGCCCAATAGTTCATTTTTGCCCTTGCTTCCCTTGCATTTGGTGATGTTTCTAGGAAGAAGTTACTGCGGTTGAGGTCGAAGAGGTTGCTGCTGGTGTTCCCCTCTAGAATTTTGATGGATTCCTGTCTCACATTTAGGTCCTTCATCCATTTGGAGTCTATTTTTGTGTGTGGTGTAAGGAAATGGTCCACTTTCATTCTTCTGCATGTGGCTGTCCAATTTTCCCAGCACCATTTGTTGAAGAGACTGTCTTTTTTCCACTGGACATTCGAAGATTAGTTGAGCATAGAGTTGAAGGTCCATTTCTGGGCTCTCTATTCTGTTCCATTGATCTATGTGTCTGTTTTTGTGCCAGTACCATACTGTCTTGATGATGACAGCTTTGTAATAGGGCTGGAAGTCCGGAATTGTGATGCCGCCAGCTTTGCTTTTCTTTTTCAACATTCCTCTGGCTATTCAGGGTCTTTTCTGGTTCCATACAAATTTGAGGATTATTTGTTCCATTTCTTTGAAAAAAGTGGAGGGTACTTTGATGGGGATTGCACTGAATGTGTAGATTGCTCGAGGTAGCATTGACATCTTCATAATATTTGTTCTTTGAATCCATGAGCATGGAACGTTTTTCCATTTCTTTGTGTCTTCCTCAATTTCTTCCATGAGTATTTTATAGTTTTCTGAGTACAGATCCTTTGCCTCTTTGGTTAAATTTATTCCTAGCTATCTTATGGTTTTGGATGCAATTGTAAATGGGATCGACTCCTTAATTTGTCTTTCTTCTGTCTTGTTGTTGGTGTATAAGAATGCCACTGATTTCTGTGCATTGATTTTATATCGTGCCACTTTACTGAAATCCTGTATGAGTTCTAGCAGTTTTGGGATGGAGTCTTTTGGGTTTTCCACATAAAGTATCATATCATCTGCAAAGAGTGAGGGTTTGACTTCTTCTTTGCCGATTTGGATGCCTTTGATTTCTTTTTGTTGTCAATTGCTGTGGCTAGAACTTCTAATACTATGTTGAATAGCAGTGGTGATAGTGGACATCCCTGCCGTGTTCCTGACCTTAGGGGGAAAGCTCTCAGTTTTTCCCCATTGAGAATGATATTGACTGTGGGTTTTTCATAGATGGCTTTTATGATATTGAGGTATGTACCCTCTATCCCTATACTCTGAAGAGTATTGATGAAGAAAGGATGCTGTACTTTGTCAAATGCTTTTTCTGCATCTATTGAGAGGATCATATGATTCTTGTTCTTTCTTTTGTTAATGTATTGTATCACATTGATTGATTTGCGGATGTTGAACCAACCTTGCAGCCAAGGGATAAATCCCACTTGGTCATGGTGAATAATCCTTCTAATGTACTCTTGGATCCAAATGGCTAGATTTTGGTGAGAATTTTTGCATCCATGTTCATCAAGGATATTGGTTTGTCATTCTCCTTTTTGATGGGGTCTTTGTCTGGTTTTGGGATCAAAGTAATGGTGGCCTCCTAAAACGAGTTTGGAAGTTTTCCTTCCATTTCTATTTTTTGGAACAGTTTCAGAAGAATAGATATGAATTCTTCTTGAAATGTTTGGTAGAATTCCCCTGGGAAGCTATCTGGCCCTGGGCTTTTGTTTTTTGGGAGAGTTTTGATGGCTACTTCAATTTCCTTAGTGGTTATAGGTCTGTTCATGTTTTCTATTTCTTCCTGGTTCAGTTTTGGTAGTTGATACATCTCTAGGAATGCATCCATTTCTTCCAGGTTATCTAATTTGCTGGCCTAGAGTTGCTCATAATATGTTCTTATAATTGTTTGTATTTCTTTGGTATTGGTTGTGATATCTCCTCTTTCATTCATGATTTTGTTGATTTGGGGCATTTCTCTTTTCTTTTTGATATGTTTGGCCAGGGGTTTATCAATCTTGTTATTTCTTTCAAAGTACCAGCTCCTAGTTTTGTTGATCTGTTCTACTGTTCTTTTGGTTTCTATTTCATTGATTTCTGCTCTGATCTTTATTTTTTCTCTTCTCCTGCTCGGGTTAGGCTTTATTTGCTCTTCTTTCTCCAGCTCCTTTAGGTGTAGGATTAGTTTGTGTATTTGAGACCTTTCTTGTTTCTTGAGAAAGGCTTGTATTGCTATATACTTTCCTCTTAGGACTGCCTTTGCTGCATCCCAAAGATTTCAAACAGTTGTGTTTTCATTTTCATTGGTTTCCATGAATTTTTTTAATTCTTTTTTAATTTCCTGGTTGACCCATTCATTCTTCAGTAGGATGCTCTTTAGCCTCCATGTATTTGAGTTCTTTCTGACTTTCCTCTTGTGATTGAGTTCTAGTTTCAAAGCATTGTGGTCTGAAAAGATGCAGGGAATGATCCCAATCTTTTGGTACTGGTTGAGACCTGATTTATGACCTAGGATGTGATCTATTCTGGAGAATGTTCCATGGGCACTAGAGAAGAATGTGTATTCCGTTGCTTTGGGGTGGAATGTTCTGAATATGTCTGTGAAGTCCATTTGGTCCAGTGTGTCATTTAAAGTCTTTATTTCCTTGTTGATCTTTTGCTTAGATGAGCTGTCCATTTCAGTGAGGGGGTGTTAAAGTCCTCCACTATTATTGTATTGTTGTCGATGTGTTTCTTTGCTTTTGTTATTAATTGGCTTATATAATTGGCTGCTCCCATGTTAGGGGCATAGATATTTACAATTGTTAGATCTTCTTGTTGGATAGACCCTTTAAGTAGGGTATAGTGTCCTTCCTCATCTCTTATTACAGTCTTTGGTTTAAAATCTAATTTGTCTGATATAAGGATTGCCACCCCAGCTTTCTTTTGGTGTCCATTAGCATGGTAAATGGTTTTCCACCCCCTCACTTTCAATCTGGGGGTGTCCTGGGTCTAAAATGAGTCTCTTGCAGACAGCATATCGGTGGGTCTTGTTTTTTAATCCAGTCTGATAGCCTGTGTCTTTTGATTGGGGCATTTAGCCCATTTACATTGAGGGCAACTATTGAAAGATAGGAATTTAGTGCCATTGTATTGCCTGTAAGGTGACTGTTACTGTATATCGTCTTTGGTCCTTTCTTGTCTATGTTGCTTTTTGGCTCTCTCTTTGCTTACAGGACCTCTTTCAATATTGCTTGTAGGGCTGGTTTTGTGTTTGCAAATTCCTTTAGTTTTTGTTTGTCCTGGAAGCTTTTTATCTCTCCTTCAATTTTCAATGACAGCCGAGCTGGATATAGTATTCTTGGCTGCATATTTTTCTTGCTTAGCACTCTGAATATATCATGCCAGTCCTTTCTGGCCTGCCAGGTCTCTGTGGATAGGTCTGTTGCCAATGTAGTGTTTCTACTATTGTAGATTACAGATCTCTTCTGCTGAGCTGCTTTCAGGATTTTCTCTTTGTCTCTGAGACTCGTAAGTTTTACTATTAGATATTGGGGTGTTGACCTATTTTTATTGATTTTGAGAGGGGTTCTCCATGCCTCTTGGATTTTAATGCCTGTTTCCTTCCCCAAATTAGGGAAGTTCTCTGCTATAATTTGCTCCAATATACCTTCTGCCCCTCTCTCTCTTTCTTCTTCTTCTAGGATCCTAATTATTCTAATGTTGTTTTATCTTATAGTATCGCTTATCTCTCGAATTCTGCCCTCATGATCCAGTTGTTGTTTATCTCTGTTTTTCTCAGTTTCTTTATTTTCCATCATTTGGTCTTCTATATCACTGATTCTCTCTTCTGTCTCATTTATCCTAGTAGTTAGCACCCCCATTTTTTTTTAAGATTATTTATTCATTTATTTGAGAGAGAGAGAATGAGAGAGAGCACATGAGAGGGGGGAGGGTCAGAGGGAGAAGCAGACTCCCCGCTGAGCAGGGAGCCCGATGCGGGACTCGATCGGGACTCCAGGATCATGACCTGAGCCGAAGGCAGTCGCTAAACCAACTGAGCCACCCAGGCGCCCCAACACCCCCATTTTTATTGCACCTCCTTAATAGCCTTTTTGATTTTGACTTGGTTAGATTTTAGTTCTTTTATTTCTCCAGAAACGGTTTCTCTAATAACTTCCATGCTTTTTTCAAGCCCAGCTAGTATCTTTAAAGTGATGATTCTGAACTCCAAGTCCGACATCATACTAATGTCTGTATTGCATAGGTCCCTGGCAGTCGGTACTACCTCTTGTTCTTTTTATTGAGGTGATTTTCTCTGTCTTGTCATTTTGTCCAGAGGAACATAGATTAATGAGAGAACAAAATGCTAACAGGGTAACAACGTCCCCAGAGAATATACTGTAAACTAATCAGAAAAGACCTGAAGCCAGGGGAAAAGAAAAGGGAAAAAAGAAAAGATAAAAACAAACAAAAGCAGACAAAACAAAAAAAAATCAGAATATGATCAAATATGATCAGGCTGGTGCATAGATCAGTGCCACACACTAGATTTTGGGTGTATTTTGGTCTGTTAGAAGAAAGTCCCTCCCAAAATTTTAAAGAAAGAAAAACGTATATATGTACAAAAATAAGGGCTGATATGATGAAGGGATGGAATATGACAGTAAAGATGAAAATTATAAAAAAATTTATAAAAGGAATTGATAAGTTGTTTGAAAAAAGAAAGAAGAGGGTTTTAAAAAAAAGGCAAAAAAGGGAGAGAATGTGATTAGGCAGGAGAGTAGAACAAAACTGTACACTAGAGATTTAGGGGATATTTTGATCTGTTAGAAGAAACTATCTCAAATTTTAAAGAAAGAACAACTTATTTATATATACCAAAAATAAGGGTAACTACTATGAAGGGATAGAATATGACTCTAAAAATGAAAAATAAAAATGGTTTTTTAAAAAGGGATTGATAAGATGTTGGTTGAGAAAGGGAAAAAGAAAAATTCAAAAAAAAAGTTAAAAGAAATTATCTTTGAAAGACTAAAGAATCATGGTAAAAAAGCCATGGATTCTCTGTGCATTATTCCCCTAGTGCTGGAGTTCTGCCGTTCTCATTGATCGGTAAACTTGGTCTTGGCTGGCTGTTCTTGCTGATCCTCTGGGAGAAGGGCCTGTTGCCATGGTTCCCAGATGTCTTTGCCAGAGTCAGAATTGCCCCACCCTTGCCCGGTCCGGGCTAAGTAATCTGCTCGGGTTTGCTCTCGGGAGCTTTTGTTCCCTGCAAGCTTTCCCAACAGCTTTGGAGGACGAGAGTGAAAATCGTGTTCTCCCAATCTCTGCCCCAGAGGAGCAGAGAACTCTGGGCCCCACTCCTCAGTGCACCCCCAGAGAAAAGCAGTCAGTCACTCCTGTCTCCCCGGTCTCTGGCCGCAGTCCATGCTCACCCGCCTGTGACCGAGCGTTTCTATCTCTGGCACCCGACTCAGTGTGGAGTCTCCAAACCCAGTAGATCCCTGAAGTGTGCCCCTGCGCCACTCCTCCCAGGGGAGGAAGGGGAGTCTCCCCGGATCTGCCACTTCTTGGGAGGAGCAGTGGCCCGACTGTGCTGCGGATCACGGTTTTTGGCAACCCCGAGCTGAGAACCCACTCCTTGGTTCTGTCTCGGCAGCCGGCTTCCCCACTCTGATACCTGGGAGCTCTGCCACACTCAGGCACCCCTGGTCTTTCTGTGACCCCAAGGGTCCTGAGACCACACTGTTCCACGAGGGTTCCACCCCCCACTTAGCCACTGGAGCAATGTCCCTCAGCGGAGCAGCATTCTAAAAGTTCTGATTTTGTGCTCTGCAGCTCTATCACTTGCTAGAGGGGGCCGATGGAGGCCCCCTCCCCCGCTGTCTATCCTCCCAAATATCGCCTCGGATTCACTTCTCCGCATGTCCGGCCTTCAAGAAAGTGGTCGCCTTTCTGTTCAGAGAGTTGTTGCTATTCTTTTATTCACTCTCCTGTTGAGTTTGTAGGTGTTCAGAATGGTTTGATCCCTATCCAGCTGAATTCCTGAGACCAGATGAAATCCAGGTCTCCTACTGCTCCGCCATCTTGGTCCAACCCCTGACTTTTTTTTTTTTTTAAATATGTCCTTTCTTGTTGGACCTATTCATAGCTCTAGCCAAGCTAATAAGTGATGAATAATAACTTGATTCTTTACTTTATTTAAAAGATTTTCCTTATATGAATTTGGGCCAAACATTTCTTGGAGAGGGAAGGGACACTGGGCATTGACAGAAAAGTCAAGTAGGGTATAAGCTGAAGAGAAGCAGGAGAGCCTTCCACTCTGTGACTGGGAACATTTTATTAGCCCCTATGTTTTTACAAGTCTGGCATTGCTCTTCTGATTGTGGAAGGAGCCAGTTTGCAAATATTCTGCATGGCCTCCTGGAGGAAATAGGAAACAAAATAGCCTCACCCTTCTGTGGACTGAGGCTTAGAGAATTGGCATCCTAATAAGGTAGCTATAGAGCAAGAAGCTCAGTTAGGCAATTTTGGTTTTAAAGAAACATAGAGCTGCCTTAGGGAGCTGTCTTTCCCTATCTTGGATTAAGATGCTGACATCTCCTTTGCTGTGGCCTGATGTATGGTGCTCCCTGTTGGTCCCTGTGTTGGAGGCTGAGCCTATATTACTGTAGTGCACAAGAATATGAAGTGGCCTATTGTAGTCTTACCCCAGGTTGTTAAGACTCCAGGGTCATGACACTACTGAGTCCTTTTACTGACCCCATTACTAATATTCAGAGCAGAACCTTTTATGATGCTATCTCAGAATTGATTATACCTAGGCAGTCATTACAGCTGGAGTGATTTACCAACCTGACCAAAGATGCTGTGAGACACAGCAGGATGATGTTACGACAGGGTTGGATGAAGAAAGACTTGACACATGCTAAAACAGGTGAAGCTAGAAATAGGCAGAATCAGTAGTGCTGCTGGGGTTTTTCTGGCCTTTATGCTGACTGTTCTTAGGTCTCAAACCTGTACTTTCTACTGGAATTTATGCCACTTACTCGCTTGGTACTCAGGCCTTAAGACTCTGACTGGAATTACACCATTACCTCTTCTTGGTTTCTAGCTTATTGACTATGGATCTTGGGACTTCTCAGCCATCATGATTAATGATTTAAGATGGTATTTGAGTGGGAGCTTGGGAAGATGATAAAGGAAGATCCTGTGTTGGGGGGGTCCACACTCAGCAGGAGGTCTACTTGAGGTTCTTTCCCTCTCCCTCTGTCCCTCCCCCTCCTCATAGTCTCTCTCCTGTCATATAAATAAATCTTAACAATTTAAAAAAAAAATGAGCAGAAGCCATGAACAAACATTTCTCCAGAGAAGTTGTACAGATAGCCAACAGACACATGAAAAGATGCTCAACCTCACTCATTATCAGGGAAATGCAAATCAAAACTACAATCGGGGCACCTGGGTGGCTCAGTCAGTTGATCTCAGTTCAGGTTTCCCTCTCAGGATCATGAGTTCAAGTTCCACGTTGTGCTCCATGCTGGGTGTGGAGCCTACTTTCAAAAAAAAAACTACAATAAACTACCTTACAACTGTCAGAATGGTGAAAATCAACAGAAGAAGCAACAGGTGTTGGTGAGGATGTAGAGAAAAAGAAACACTTGTGCAGTGTTGGTGGGAATGTAAATTGGTACAGTCACTGTGGAAAACAGTATGGACTTTCTTAAAAAAGTTAAAAACAGAACTACTTTATGGTCTAGCAATCGGATTCCTGACTATTTACCCAAAGAATACAAGAACACTAATTCAAAGGAATACATGCACCCCTATGTTTATAGCAGCAGTATTTACAATAGCCAAGACATGGAAGCAGCCCAATTGTCCATCGTTAGATGAATGGATAAATAAGATATCTCTCTCACACACACACACACACACACACACACACACACACACACACACACAATGGAATATTATTCAGCCATAAAGAGAGAATGAAATCTTGGTATTTGCAATTACATGATTGGAGCTAGAAAGTATAATGTTCTGTGAAATAAATCAAAGACAAATACCGTATGATTTTGTTTATATGAGGAATTTAAGAAACAAAACAAGCAAAGGGAGAAAATAAGACAGAGAGACAAATCAAGAAACAGACTCATAATTATATAGAACAAACTGATGATTACCAGAGGGGAGGTGTGTAGGGGGATGAGTGAAATAGGTGATGGGGATTAAGGAGTACACTTGTTGTGATGAGCACAGCATGATGTATGGAAGTGTTGAATTACTATATTGTATACCTGAAACCAATATAACACTGTATTAAATAAATAATTAAATAAAAACTTAAGAAAAAATAGTGCTTCTCTGGGATACTTTTGGAGTAGTGGAAAACACTTCGAAATGTGGTAGCTCAGTGATAGTGCTACCAGGGACTTGTTTTGTTGCCAGTAATAAATTACTCTCACTCCCCTATCTTTTCCAGATTGGAAGTCTTCATTTTTGCATGTTTTATCCATATACTTTATATATGCCTCAAATCCTCACAACAACACTAAAAGCATGTAGCCCCAGACCCACATGTCTGTAAGCCTCATGTGCCAATCCCGAGTACCCTGAGTTACCTCTCACTTCCCAGGCCTAGATGAAATGACACAGAGGGAGTTTGGGATATGGCTTCTGAAGTAACCACTAGGGACCAAAGTATGGGGGAATTAGTTCCACATGGGAGTGAGATAGGAGATGGGGATACAGTACAAGGTAGACGCTGTGGTTTTCCTTTTTCCCCTCCATGAACTGCTTCAGGGATAATTTCTCCTTGCAAACCTTCCAAACAAGGAAGTGCTGAGAGACCTGCTGGAGCTCTACATGGCTTTTCATGAAGCTAGTATAATTATACATTGCATGCATTGCTTAGCATATTTAATTAATAGACCAGCCAAAAGAACCTAGAATTATAGAGAAAAAAATTTTCTTCCCCTATAGCTTCTATCTTCTAAAAGAAAGTATGAGCACTTTAATTTTTCTCAAGCTTTGTTTTCTAGGGGACCTGAGCTAAGACAACCATCATTTGAAATTTGACAAAATTAAGATCTATATATTATATAAAGCATTTATATATAATACATATTTTAATGAAATATATAAAACATTTATATCTGTAAAATCTAATGCCTTCTACTGTTGAATCTTTCCCTAGCTGACTTATTATTTTCTCCTTCATATAACATCTAGTCCTATCCACAATTTATTTATATTTCAAAAAAGGCGCTTTATTAACAATGAACTTGGAGTTTGCTGTATTTTGCTATCATGTAATGCACAAATATTTTAGACCAGAATACTGAAAGAAAAACAGTTAATTGCTTTGTGTTTTTATTTTTTTATACAATACTAGAAAAATAAGGAGCCAATTTTATAGCCCTCATGGTGCTTGTCACACCTAACACATCGTGTGTTCTCAATAAATGTTTCTTGAATGAAGGAATGATAACAACATCAAGCCAGCAAATACTAGAAGCAATCTAGTTTTTCTTTTTTTTCCCTTTTGGGCAATTTCTTGTTTTCCACAAAGCTCCTCCTCATACACAGCTTTTGCTCTTGAAATTTTTAACCCAGAGGGAGTTGATTGCATTATTTAAGTTTTTCAAGAATTCTACTGACTTCTTGTTATAGATCAGATTGATTTTTAAATTACTTTGGAGAGACCCAATGAGTTTTGCAATTGAGGTCATATATTCTGAGAAAGGTATTAGCTCAGTAGGATCATAGTTATTGCTCAAGATTTTCAGCTGTTAAACATTTTTTAAAAAGACGTATCAGCACACCTATAACAACAACAACCAAGAATTAAATTCTTTTAGCTTCAGTGATGCTGTAGTTTGCAATGAGGAGTCAGTAGAGTTATTCACATTTAAATGTTAGCTACTTAATGGCTTTTGTAAAGATTACTTTACACTTATCTCAATGCAGCATCCTGTTGGGATGCTTGCTTGGAAGACAAGGTAAACACCCTGATTATTTGATATAAACTTCTTTATTTTAGTCTCTCATTATACTTAAATGTCCATGATGAAATAGGGAGTTCTTTTTGTTTGCTGGAAAGTTGTGTAAGTTGACCTGCCCTTATATTAGTTAATACCAGCTGCTAGAGCAGACAAATCAAGGGCTTTACACAGTAATTATTTATTTCTTATATACATCAAAGTCTAATGTTAATGTACATAGTGGGTTTTCCCTCTAGTGGTGACATGAGAACTTAGGCTACTTTAATTTTGTGGTTCTGCTTTTTGCCATCTTCAACAGGCAGTTGTGGGGACGCCCTCAAGGTCATCTATTGGATTGTTTACAGCAAAAAGGGTACATGAAGAAGGGGAGAACCTGTGAAAAGTTTTTATTGGCCAGGCCTAGATGTGACATACATTATTTCTGCCCCCATTCCACAAACCAGAAGTCGGTTATATGACCACATCTAAATGAAAGGGAAGGTGGGAATTACAGCCTGGCTATGTGTCCAAAAGGTTTTTGGTGATGACTAGCAATCTCTGACATACTCCCTAAATAGTGTTTTGATCCTAAAGGATTTGAGGGTAGTTTGGCTAGCTCAGTTGGTAGAACGTGAGCTCTTAAAGGACCTGAGGATATTTTTAAAGATGAATCATTTCTCAACATTTTTCTCATGTATTCTTTCCAAGTCACATCCATCAACTTAATGATAAAAGATAGAAAACAAAATGAGGTGAATATCAGGCTGCATAGATACAAAATAATTTTTAAAGGGTTCATGGGTCTTGAGTGATTTTTTTTTTCTTTTTGACTCTAAAATATTTGATTTTTCAGGATCCTAAGTAAGTGAAAACATACTTTTAAAAAGTAGATGGAGGGGACGCCTGGGTGGCTAAATAGGTTAAGTGTTTGCCTTCGCTCAGGTCATGATCCCAGGGTCCTGGGATCCTGTCCCGCATTGGGCTCCTTGCTCAGCAGGGAGTCTGCTTCTCCTGCTTACTGCTCCCCCTGCTTGTGGACTCACTAGCACGCTCTCTCTCTCTCTGACAAATAAATATATAAAATATTTTTTTAAAAAAGTGGATGGAGGCAAATCTGCCTTGGAGTTTTCTTGGTCAGAATTCTGTTTCCAGAGTCAAACTGCAGCTTTAGGATCTGGGGTCTTAGGAATTTGGAAGTCTTTTCATGCTGTCAGCATGAGAAATTATATCTCAGTAAAAAAACTGAGCCTGGGTAGCTCAGTTTGTTAAGTGTCTGACTTTTGATTTCAGCTTAGGTCAAGATCTCAGGGTTGTGAGATAGGGCTCCACACTCAGCAGGGAGTCTGGTTGGGATTCCCTCTCTCGCTCTCCCTCTGTCCCTCCCCTCCCTTATGCACCCTCTGTCTCTCTCTCAAATAAATAAATAAATAAATAAATAAATAAATAAATAAATAAATCTTAAGAAATGACCAGTATTAAATGTAATATTTATATCACCTAAAAGAATGTTACATATGATAATTTTATAAATTATAATTACAGGTTTTAGAAAGCCAAAAGATCTCATTTTTAGGGTTTCCTTGTATAGGTTTGACTTTAATTGCCTAAATAATATGGACTAGCTTTAGATGGTGGTATCACAAGATAATGTATTATCCATTCTCTTTTTTTCTTTGTTGAGGTATAATTGATAATAAAATTATAAGATATTTTAAAGTGTACAATGATTTGATATACATATATATTTTGAAAGAATTTCACCTAAAAAGTTAATGAACATGTTCATCACTGTTTAAGTTCTATTCTCTTATCAAATTTCAATTATACAATGCAGTATTATCAGTCATAGTCACCATGTTATAAATTAGATCCTTAGACCTTATTCATCTTATAACTGAAAGTTTATGGTATTATCCATTCTTGATTCATATTCTCATTCTATAAAAATGAGTAAGACACAGTCTTTTAAGAAGTCCTAATTTTGTATATGAGACAGACAATAGTACAATGTTGTGTGGCACATTTTGTTATAGAGGAATGAATAGAATGTAGTGAAAATACAGAGACAATTGAGTTTTGAAAGATGCTTAGAAGTTGGTCCATAAGAAAAAGGGAAAGAATATTTCTCATAGAAAAACATTATAAGCAAAAGCCTAGGGTTATGAAAGAGAATGGTATTTAGTGAGTATGGACTAAGCATATGTATCTAGAAAACAATAGAGATACTTGATATCTTACAGTTCTTGGTATCCCTTATCATACACTATGCTATAGCAATAACCAAGGAGTGTGACTAGGGTGGTGAGAAAGCCTTGAAATTCTGTTAAATGAAAAATGGTGAAGAGGGCTTGAAGAATTCTTGAGGGGTGTGTAGGAAAAAATAAAGCTTTGGAAAAATATGAGCTATCTTGAAATATTTGAAGGGCATGTAATAAAGGTTGTAAATTTAGTTTGTGTGGTCCAGAGGAAACAGATAAGACTAAGGGGTGAGAGTTATCTTTAGGTTTCATCTTAAAATCTGGAAGATTTCCAAATTTGGAGCTGTCCCATGATTGAAGACTTCACCTTATGTGAGTAACTGGAGACCAGATAATCCTTTGTCAGATTATTTTAAGGGTTTGATTGTTTAAGATGTTATGATTCTGTTGATTTGGGGAAGTACTGTAACATGGACTCTTTAACTGGACTGTGTGTATTTGAATCCAGGCTTCAGAACTTACTAGAGGTGTGGATTTGGACAAGATATTTCAACTTTCCACTTTTGTAAAGAAGGTTGTAATACCACTGGCTTCAAAAGGTATTTGTGAAGGTTAACTGAGATAATCTATGTAAAATGCTTAGCATAGTTCCTGGCACATGGTAGACATGCTATAAATATTAATCTTCATCCTCGTCATCATTATCAAATGCTAGATAAATTATCCTTCCTTATGATCTGAAATGGGCTACATTGATATAGAGCAAAGGTCAGCAATAATTTTCTGTAATGGGCATGATAGTAAAGATAGGCTGTATAGGTGATTGCATATTCTTCAATTTTTTTTTTGTATTTTTACAATGTTTTAGAAATGTAAAAACCATTCTTAGTTTGTATGCCATATGAAAACAGGATATAGGACAGATTTAGTCTATGGGCTGTAGTTTGATGACCTCTGATATACATGAATAGAAAAATTAACCAAATAAAAAAGCAGCATAGAATTAAGAGAAAGCAACTGTGTTCATTAAGTTAAGATAACAAAGCTGATATTTACAGAGCATACATATATGAATGGGACATTTCAGGTCCAGACTTGGAAGAGGAAAGGGGTGCTTAAACGTTGGCGCTACTTAGATGGAAGAGGAAGAAAGTACAATCACAAAAATGCCTATTATAGCATCAGATATAAATGTTATGTAAGAGCCCCAGAATAGCACGATGGCTGTAAACATGTCAGATATAAAAGCCAAGAGCCTAATTACAGTTCCCATCTAGTCTAATCCTGTTACCATTAGCAACAGGGAGGACGGCATCTGGGTTTGCTATTCCACTAGTCTGATTTTTCTAGTTCCCCTTATCCTGCCCCCCTCCCCTGCCTTCCCCCAGCAGTTGCTGCCACTCTAGAGTACTATAGGGAAAGAGATATCCAAAGGCATCTGCTGGTTGGTTTTAAGCCAAGTCTCCTGGGGTGAAGGGATAGTCCCTTGTTGGACTTTTTATAGGTCAGGAATGGTTCTTTGCTTTGGAAATCCTACAATAAATTTTTAGTTCATTCAAAAGATATTAACTTCTGGAAATAGACTCATGCTTTCCTATTTCTATAAAGTTTGGTTAGCTCCAAAATAAGACATTGATTGTTTTCACTATTTTTTTTTTTTTGTCACTCCAGCCCTCATCCGGTTATTACTTCCACTCAAGAAACCAACCTAGACAGTGCAAGGTTCTTTGGTTAGCAAATAATTAGTCAAAAGAGGATTAGATATTTTTGAGGAATATGGACCTGCAACTAAGGCAGCCTGATTGCCTCTTTGTACTCTAGGAATATTTGTATCAAGAATCAGGAATCAAAGTACTAGATAGTGCTAACTTAAGATTGGCAAACTATTACTCCCGAATCCCTTTTCTATTAGTCACTAAAGCATTATTTCCTCCAGTGCAAATGGATAGTTTATAGCTTTCTAAAATGATTGAAAATTTCAGAGCCTGCTCTGTACTAGGTAGCATGTTATATCATGGGAATATGGTGATGAACAGAAAGCAAATTATTGGCCCTCAGATAACTCAGAGTTAAAATACAGTACTACAACTGCAATAGCTATGAGAGAGGTAAGCATAGGCAAGCACAGAACACAAACCAAGGGCACCAGACTTAGTGTGCAAGAATTAGGGTAAAGTGATGTGGAGGGTGTAAGAGGTGGAAGAATTTCTCAGGGAGAGGGAACAGTAAGTGTAAAGGAATAGAAGTGAGAGCCTGTAGAACATGCATAGCTAGCTGCAAATAATTTTGTGCAGCTCTAGTGATGGGCAAGACCAGGGAGAATGTCATTTGGGAGCACAAACCATAAGCAGGGTCAGGTTATGAAGAACCTGGTAGATTATGGTAATGAATTCATATTTCATCTAAATGACAATTGGGAATCTTCTTTTCGATTGTTACTACAGATTGATATTCTAATGCTTTATAACTCGGTTTTACTAGTAGCTGACTTTTATTGACCTTATACTAAATTTTCTGAATAGAAAACCTCATTTGGAGCCAACGGTCATCTATATATGCAATTGGGATTATATGTTTGCTATTGCTAGAAAATTGCTGCATAACAAGGACATCCAAAAAATCAATGGTTTAAAACAATAATCTCTGGGGGAGGAGCAGGATGGTGGAGGAGTAGGAGACCTAAATTTTGTCTGGTCCCAGGAATTCAGCTAGATAGTTATCAAACCACTCTGAACACCTACAAACCAACAGGAGATGGAAGAAAAAAATAGTAGCAAACCTATGAACGAAAAGCGGCCACTTTCTGGAAAGTAGGATGTGTGGAGAAGTGAATCTGAGGCAATATTTGGGAAGATAGACCATGGGGGGAGGGAGCCTCTGTCAGCCAGAGCACAGATAGAGCAGTGGAGCAAAAAATCAGAACTTTTACAAGTCTGTTCTGCTGAGGGACGTTGCTCCAGTGGCTAAGTGGGGGTGGATCCCTCACTGGGACAGTGTGGTCTCAGGACCCTAAGTGTCACAGAAAGACTGGGGGTGACTCAGTGCGGCAGAGCTCCCAGGTATCGAAGCAGGGAAGCTGGTGGCAAAGACAGGGCCGAGGAATGGGCTCTCAGCTCAGGGTTGCCATAAATCATGATCTGCGGACCAGTTGGGCCACTACTCTCCTAGCAGGTATCCAACAAGTGGCAGATCTGGGGATACTCCCCTTCCTACCCCAGGAGGAGCAGCACAGGAGTGCAATACAGGAACATGCTGGGTTTGGAAACTCCAAATGGGATTGTGTGCCAGAGAGGAATGCTTGGTCACAGGCCAGGTGAGCATGGAGTGCAGCCGGAGACCAGGGAGACAGGAGTGATTGACTGCTTTTCTCTGAGGGCTCATTGAGGAGTGGGGCCCCGAGTTCTTGGCTCCTCCGGGGCCAGAGATTGGGAGGCCGCCATTTTCATTCTCATCCTCTAAAGCTATACAGAAAGCTTTCAGGGAACAAAAGCGACTGAGAGCAAAGCTGAGCAGATTACTTAGCCTGGGCCCTAGCAAGGGTGATGCAATTCCTCCTCAGGCAAAAACATTTGAGAATCACTGCACCAGGCCCCTCCCCCAGAAGATCAGCAAGAACATCTAGTCAAGACCAAGTTTACCGATCAATGAGAACTGCAAAACTCCAGCGCTAGGGGAATACAGCACATAGAATTCATGCCTTTTTTCCCCCTGATTCTTTAATCTTTCAAAGTTAATTTTTTAAATTTTATTTTTTCTTTTTCTATTTTTTTGGATTTTACTTCTTTCATTTTTCACCAACATATTATTTTATCAATCCCTTTTTAAAAATCTTTAAAAATTTTCACTTTTACAGTCATATTCTATCCCTTCATTGTATTTAACCTTATTTCCGATATATACACACACAAGTTTTTCTTCCTTTAAAATATTGGGATACAGTTCTTCTAACAGATCAAAATATACCCTAAATCTAGTGTATGATGTTGTCCTACTCTCCCGCCTAATCACATTCTCTTTTTTTAATTTTTAATTTTTCTTCTTTCTTTTTTCAACCAACTTCTTACCAATTCCTTTTTTAAAATCTTTTTTAATTTTCATCTTTACAGTCATATTCTATCCCTTCATCGTATTTAACCCTATTTTTGCATATATATATGTTTTTATTTCTTTAAAATTTTGGGAGGCACTTTCTTCTAACAGACCAAAATATACCCAAAATCTAGTTTATGTCTCTGTTCTATTCACCAGCCTGATCATATTTTTTTATTTTTTTTCCCTTTCTTTTCCCCCTAGTCTCTGGTCTCTTCTGATTTGTTTAGTGTATATTTTTCTGGGGTTGTTTACACCCTTTTAGTATTTTGTCTCTCATTCATCTATTCTTCTGGGACAAAATGACAAAACAAAAACCTCACCACAAAAAAAGAACAAGAGGGAGTGCTGACTGCCAGGGACCTAATCAATACAGACATTAGTAAGATGTTGGAATTGGAGTTCAGAATGACGATTATAAAGATACTAGCTAGGCTTGAAAATAGCATAGAAGATACTAGAGAATCCCTTTCTGGAGGAATTAAAGAACTAAAATCTAACCAAGTTGAAATCAAAAAGGCTATTAATGAGGTGTAATAAAAAATGGAGGCTCTAACTGCTAGGATAAATGTGGCAGCAGAGAGAATTAGTGATATAGAAGACCAAATGATGGAAAATAAAGAAGCTGAGAAAAAGAGAAAGGAAAACTACTGGATCACAAGGGCAAAATTCGAGAGATAAGTGATACCATAAGAAGAAACAATATTAGAATACTTGGGATCCCAGAAGAAGAAAGAGAGAGAGAGAGGGGCAGAAGGTATATTGGAGCAAATTATAGCAGAGAACTTCCCTAATTTGAGGAAGGAAACAGCCATCAAAATCTAGGAAGCACAGAGAACCCTCCCTCAAAAACAATAAAAAGAAGTCAACACCCTGACATCTAATAGTAAAACTTAGGAGTCTCAGAAATAAAGAGAAAATCCTGAAAGCAGCTTGGGACAAGAGGTCTGTAACCTAAAATGGTAGAAACATTAGATTGGCAACAGACCTATCCACAGAGACCTGGCAGGCCACAAAGGACTGACATGATATATTCAGGGCACTAAAAGAGAAAAATATGCAGCCAAGAATACTATATCTAGCTAGGCTGTCAT
The DNA here is from genome assembly GCF_002201575.2 of Neomonachus schauinslandi. Classification (NCBI taxonomy): domain Eukaryota; kingdom Metazoa; phylum Chordata; class Mammalia; order Carnivora; family Phocidae; genus Neomonachus; species Neomonachus schauinslandi. Next base: position 64,847,234 of record NC_058413.1, on the reverse strand, counting down.
TGAAAATAGAAGGAGAGATAAAAAACTTCCAGGACAAACAAAAGCTAAAAGAATTTGCTAACACAAAACCAGCCCTACAAGAAATATTGAAAGGGATCCTCTAAGCAAAGAGAGAGTCTAAAAGTAACATAGACCAGAAAGGAACACAGATAATATACGGTAACAGTCACCTTACAGGCAATACAATGGCACTAAATTCCTATCTTTCAAGAGTTACTCTGAATGTAAATGGGCTAAATGCCCCAACCAAAAGACACAGGGTATCAGATTGGATAAAAAAACAAGACCCATCGATATGCTATCTGCAAGAGACACATTTTAGACCCAAAGACACCTCCAGATTGAAAGTGAGGGGTGGAAAATGATTTACCATGCTAATGGACATCAAAAGAAAGCTGGGGTGGCAATCCCTATATCAGGCAAATTATATTTTAAACCAAAGACTATAATAAGAGATGAGGAAGGACACTATATCCTACTTAAAGTGTCCATCCAACAAGAAGATCTAACAATTGTAAATATGATGCCCCTAACATGGGAGCAGCCAATTATAAAAGCCACTTAATAACAAAAGCAAAGAAACACATCGACAACAGTACAATAACAGTGGGGGACTTTTACACCCCCCTCACTGAAATGGACAGATCGTCTAAGCAAAAGATCAGCAAGGAGATAACGGCTTTAAATGACACACTGGGCCAGATGGATTTCACAGATATATTCAGAACATTCCATCCCAAAGCAACGGAATACACATTCTTCTCTAGTGTACATGGAACATTCTCCAGAATAGATCCTGGGTCATAAACCAGGTCTCCATGGTACCAAAAGATTGGGATCATTCCCTGCATATTTTTGGACCACAATGCTTTGAAACTAGAACTCAATCACAAGAGGAAAGTCGGAAAGAACTCAAATGCATGGAGGCTAAAGAGCATCCTACTAAAGAATGAATGGGTCAACCAGGAAATTAAAGAAGAATTAAAAAAATTCATGGAAACCAATGAAAATGAAAACACAACTGTTCGAAATCTTTGGGATGCAGCAAAGGCGGTCCTAAGCGGAAGGTATATAGCAATACAAGCCTCTCTCAAGAAACAAGAAAGGTCTCAAATACACAACCTAACCCTACACCTAAAGGAGCTGGAGAAAGAACAGCAAATAAAGCCTAAACCACGCAGAAATCAGTGAAATAGAAACCAAAAGAACAGTAGAACAGATCAACGAAACTAGGACCTGGTTCTGTGAAAGAATTAATAAGATTGATAACCCCCTGGCCAGACTTATCAAAAAGAAAAGAGAAAGGACCCAAATAAATAAAATCATGAATGAAAGACGAGAGATCACAACCAACACTAAAGAAATACAAACAATTATAAGCACATATTAGGAGCAACTCTAGGCCAGCAAATTAGATTACCTGGAAGAAATGGGTGCATTCCTAGAGATGTATCAACTACCAAAATTGAACCAGGAAGAAATAGAAAACCTGAACAGACCTATAACCACTAAGGAAATGGAAGCAGTCATCAAAAATCTCCCAACAAACAAGAGCCCAGAGCCAGTAGATTCCCAGGGGAATTCTACCAAACATTTCAAGAAGAATTCATACCTATCCTTCTGAAACTGTTCCAAAAAATAGAAATGGAAGGAAAACTTCCAAACTCGTTTTAGGAGGCCACCATTACTTTGATCCCAAAACCAGACAAAGACCCCATCAAAAAGGAGAACGACAGACCAATATCCTTGATGAACATGGATGCAAAAGTTCTCACCAAAATACTAGCCAAGAGGATCCAACAGTACATTAAAAAGATTATTCACCATGACGAAGTGGGATTTATTCCTGGGCTACAAGATTGGTTCAACATCTGTAAATCAATCAATGTGATATAATACATTAACAAAAGAAAGAACAAGAATCATATGATCCTCTCAATAGACACAGAAAAAGCATTTGACAAAGTACAGCATCCTTTCTTGATCAAAACTATTCAGAGGATAGGGATAGAGCGTACATACCTCAATATCATAAAAGCCATCTATGAAAAACCTACAGCAAATATCATTCTCAATGGGGAAAAACTGAGAGACTTCCTCCTAAGGTCAGGGACACAGCAGGGATGTCCACTATCACCACTGCTATTCAACACAGTACTAGAAGTCCTAGCCACAGCAATCAGACAACAAAAAGAAATCAAAGGCATCCAAATCAGCAAAGAAGAAGTCAAACTCTCACTCTTTGCAGATGATATGACACTTTATGTGGAAAACCCAAAAGACCACCCCAAAACTGCTAGAACTCATACAGGAATTCAGTAAAGTGTCAGGTTATAAAATCAATGCACAGAAATCAGTTGCATTTCTATACACCAACAACAAGACAGAAGAAAGAAATTAAAGAGTTGATCCCATTTACAATTGCACCCAAAATCATAAGATACCTAGGAATCTAACCAGAGGCAAGGGATCTGTACCTAGAAAACTATAGAATACTCATGAAGAAATTGAGGAAGACACAAAGAAATGGAAAAACGTTCCATGTTCATGGACTGGGAGAACAAATATTGTGAAAATGTCTATGCTACCTAGAGCAATCTGCACATTCAATGCAATCCCTATGAAAGTACCATCCACTTTTTTCAAAGAAATGGAACAAATAATCCTCAAATTTGTATGGAACCAGAAAAGACCCTGAATAGCCAGAGGAATGTTGAAAAAGAAAAGCAAAGCTGGTGTCATCACAATTCCAGAGTTCAAGCTCTATTACAAAGCTGTAATCATCAAGACAGTATGGTACTGGCACAAAGAGACACATAGATCAATGGAACAGAATAGAGAGCCCAGAAATGGACCCTCAACTCTATGGTCAAGTAGTCTTCGACAAAGCAAGAACCCAATGGCAAAAAGACAGTCTCTTCAACAACTGGTGTTGGGAAAATTGGACAGCCACATGCAGAAGAATGAAAGTGGACCATTTCCTTACACCACACACAAAAATAGACTCAAAATGGATGAAAGACCTAAATGTGAGACAGGAATCCATTAAAATCGTTGAGGAGAACACAGGCAGCAACCTCTTCGACCTCAGCTGCATCAACTTCTTTGTAGACACATCACCAAAGGGAAGGGAAGCAAGGACAAAAATCAACTATTGGGACTTCATCAAGATAAAAAGCAAAGGAAACAGTCAACAAAACCAAAAGTCATCCGACAGAATAGGAGATGTTTGCAAATGACATATCAGAAAAAGGGCTAGTATCCAAAGTCTATAAAGAACTTATCAAGCTCAACACCCAAAGAACAAAGAATCCAATCCAGAAATAGGCAGAAGACATGAACAGACATTTCCACAAAGAAGACATTGAAATGGCCAACAGACACATGACAAAGTGCTCAACATCGCTAGGCATCAGGGAAATCCAAATCAAAACCTCAATGAGATACCACCTCACACCAGTCAGAATGGCTAAAATTAACAAGTCGGGAAACGACAGATGTTGGCGAGGATGCGGAGAAAAGTGAACCCTCCTACACTGTTGGTGGGAATGCAAGCTGGTGCAGCCACTCAGGAAAACAGTATGGAGGTTCCTCAAAAAGTTGAAAATAGAGCTACCCTACAACCCAGCAATTGCATTACTGGGTATTTACCCCAAAGATACAAATGTAGTGATTCGAAGGGACACCTGCACCCCAGTGTTTATAGCAGCAATGTGCACAATAGCCAAACTATGGAAAGAGCCTAGATGTCCATCAACACGTGAATGGATAAAGAAGATGTGGTATATATAAAAAATGGAATATTATGCAGCCATCAAAAAACCTGAAATCTTGCCATTTGCAATGATGTTGATAGAAGTAGGGGGTATTATCCTAAGTGAAATAAGTCAGTAAGAGAAAGACAATTATCATATGATCTCACTGATATGAGGAATTTGAGAAACCAGACAGAGGATCATAGCGGAAGGGAGGAAAAAATGATACAAGACAAAACCAGAGAGGGAGACAAACCATAAGAGACTCTTAATCTCAGGAAACAAACTGAGGGGGTTGGGGGGAATGGGGTGGCTTGGTGATGGACATTGGGGAGGGTAAGTACTATGGTGAGTGCTGTGAATTGTGTAAGACTGATGAATCCCAGACCTGTACCCCTGAAACAAATAATGCATTATATGCTAATAAAAATAAATAAAATAAATAATAATCTTTTATTCTCATGGATCTTAGGGTCTATGGGATCCATGGGTTCTCATGTATCTTGTGGATCTAAGATTGTCTGATCTAGGCTTAGATTGGCTAGGAGATATTTGCTGGCCTCATGCTACAGCTCTCTGAGGGTGGATTGATCAGTGTTATATTTGACTGGAGTGGCTCTGGCACATGTGTCTCTAAACCTCTTCTTGGGACTAAGGCTGGACATGCCAGGCTCATGATGATGGTAGAGGTATAAAGAGTTGGAACCTCTTCAGATTTAGGCCAGAATTATCATACCATTACATCCTTCCTATCTAGAGACCAAAGAAAATCACAGGACTAAGACAAACATCAATGGAGTAAGTATATTTGTCCCATGGAAGTGAGAGGTTGGAGTGAATACATCTGAACAATAATAATCTATCATAGGAGTATGATACAGTACAATAGTACTTTTTTGAGGGGACTAAATGATAAAATGATCCATGTGGAGTAGTCAGCATAGAGTCCACATATAAAAAGCATTGAATAAATACTAGCTATTAGCATTGAATAAATACTAGCTATAATTGTCAGTAGTAGTAGTAGCAGCAGAAGTAGTAGTTACATAGCAAAGTTAAGTAATTTTGTATATTAGTCAGAGTCTGGCAGGAAGGAAATGGTGCTCCTAAAAGTTGAATTGAAGATATTATTTACGTGAAGAATTATTTACAGAGATAGGCATGGAAGCCATTACCACCCTTAGGTCTGAGAGACAAAATTTTATTAGGATTCAGAAAGAGCTTCAGCTGTAGGAAAGGTGCTTCCTGATAGGAGCTGTGGCCTTTGAGAAAAGAACATAGCCATTGCCAAAACCTTGCCCTGGCAGGGAGTGAGCTGGTGGAATAAATACCCTGACCTTTCTCTCCTCCCATTCTCTGGTCTTCTGCCAGAGCCTCACATTAGGTGATCTCAATGAAAAGCCAATAGACCAGGAATCTTAATGACCTAGTCCATGGAAGTCAGCATCCCAGGGTGCAGAGCTAGGGAGAGAAAGGTGGGGAATGGATGTTAGGAGGTAAACAGGATATCCAGCGTACTACTGTATGAGCCAGTGAGTTTTCAAACAAAATATTTTGTTCTTTCCCTTTAGCTTTTTTTTTTTTTTTTTTTTTACTAGAATTTAGGTTTCCAAAAGGGGTTGTTGCTTTCTCTTCCTCTTTTATTTTGATGTGAGCGCATGTCTCTACCAAAAACATTATAAGCCTAAAATGTCAGTGGTTTTATTTTTCAATTAAACACAAATAAAACTGCTTTAATAAAGGGACCAGACTAGCTAGCACATGGATAAGGGATTGAACCAATGTCTTTAGTAGAGAATCTATTTTCACAGTTTTGAAATTGGATAGTGCTGTCACAGATTCAGAAAACACCTCTTCCCCCATTGCCTTTAGAAATTATTTTATGCTTTGGGGTGATCCAACATTTCTGTGAAATTGAGCAGAGAGATCATCATAGTTTAGAGAAAAATGACCTCATCATGAATTTGGCCCATTTCTGCTGTCAGCTAGCCAAAGTCTGCTAAAAAATGCTAGAAAAAGTATTTCCATATAAAGTAGTTCTCTTCATAATTAAATTCTGTACTGACTAAAAGAGGATTTTTTCCCCACATACTTAGAATCTGGGCAGAAAATTTGATTCTTTCTCTTTTTTCACCCCCCTCTACAGCCTGTCAAACCTTGTTATTTATTTTTTTTTCTATAGCTCTAAGAATCTTTCTTTTATTACTTGTCTCAAGTCTTTCTTCAGTTTCTTAGGTTTCTATTTTATGTACTTTTTGTTTCTCCTTTGGTTTTATTCTGTCCCATTTGGGAGAGGCATGGTTATTCTGACAAATCACAGCCATAGGTATTTATTCATTTGTTTAACAAATGTTTGTGGAGCATATGATTTTTGCCCCAGAGGTCAGCATCTCTTTTCACCGTATTGTATGGATGGTCAACTTATTTTAACCTGCAATGGTTTATTCGGTTTCATTTTTGCTGATTTCTTATAGTATTTTTTTTAATCATTCCCCAGTGTCCTCTGAAGTCTCTGCATTTCTTCTTGAGATTATTTTCATCAATTGCTAAATTAATGATTCTAAAGAGTATAACAGGCCTCATTCCTTTACTAATCAGACTTAGGACTAGGCAACCTTTAGCTCTCCAGGTTGAAGGTAATGCTGCATTAAAAAAAGGATCAACTAGGGGCGTCTGGGTGGCTCAGTCGTTAAGCGTCTGCCTTTGGCTCAGGTCATGATCCCAGGGTCCTGGGATCGAGTCCCACATCGGGCTCCCTGCTCGGCAGGAAGCCTGCTTCTCGCTCTCCCACTCCCCCTGCTTGTGTTCCTGCTCTCGCTATCTCTCTCTCTGTCAAATAAATAAATAAAATCTTTAAAAAAAAAAAAGGATCAACTAGGGGCGCCTGGGTGGCTCAGTTGTTAAACGTCTGCCTTTGGCTAGAGTCGTGGTCCCAGGGTCCTGGGATTGAGCCCCACATCAGGCTCCCTGCTCCACAGGAAGCCTGCTTCTCCCTCTTCCACTCCCCCTGCTTGTGTTCTCTCTCTCACTGTGTCTCTCTCTATCAAATAAATAAAATCTTAAAAAAAAAAAAAGGATCAACTACTGGCCTGCATGTGGTCAAGTTTCCACTTATAGTTCCTAAAGGGTTGGAAGTCTTGTTCAGGCTCATTGACCTGGCAGCAAACAAATAAATCCAGAAATTTTGTAGTTAATCTCAAAACCCAGAGCCTGGGACTAGCTGTATTTCATTAATAGCAATCTCAAATATTTATCTCATTGCTCTCATTTGGGCTAGGCATTTCATAGAATGTAAGCTCCATGAAAGCAGGGGCGTTTTTCTTTGCCATGTCCATAGTAATAGAGCACTGACAGGTACATAGAAAGTGCTCAACAAATACTTTGGAATAAATTTACCATGAATGGTGATGGTATAGGAGAGAACTATGGAAGAGGATGGAACCAGGAGATGAGGAAGTAAACCTATATTTAATGTGCCCAGCACTATTCTATATATAATTTAATTTATTCTTACAAGAATCCTATGAAATAGGTATTATTTCCCTATTTTATGCAAGGAAATTGAATCTCAAAGGAGTTAAGTAACTTGTCCAAAGTCACACAGCTAATTTGTGGCAGAGCTAAAACTCAAATACAAGTTTGTCTGATTGTAATGTGTATCTTCTTCCACCCTTATATTCTTTTTTTTTTTTTTTTAGATTTTATTTATTTGTGAGAGAGAGAATGAGAGACAGAGAACATGAGAGGGAGGAGGGTCAGAGGGAGAAGCAGACTCCCCGCTGAGCAGGGAGCCCGATGCGGGACTCGATCCTGGGACTCCAGGATCATGACCTGAGCCAAAGGCAGTCGCTTAACCAACTGAGCCACCCAGGCGCCCCCACCCTTATATTCTTTACTTGTGATTTAGGTACATATGAAAATAGAGGAACTAGGACCATGGGTGGAGGGCGACTTATATTTATACTAAGTGCTGCAAATTTCCATGACATTTAAAACATTTTTGAGTTTCTCTTTCAAATAGTATAAAAGAAACCAATTTAAAGCCTAATTGGGATTGTCTGGATAATCACTTTATAACTGAGCCCTGCTGCATGATTTCCTAGAAGGTTTGTATCTGGGCTTGTGTTTACAGTTTTCCTGCAGACAAGTGGAACTCTTTAAATGTCACACCCATTATAAAGAGAACAAAGGTGGACTTAATCCGTAATCACTGCTGTACTCCAATTTGAGGCCGAGAGACTTCAAGACATGGTTAACACAAAAGAATTTGTACCATATTAGTCAGTATCCTTTATGTTGAAAGTAGCAGCTTAGTTTCAGCAAAACATTATCATTCATCACATTAAATTAATGCTAATTAGAGGTTTATTAATTTTGTAGTTTTGATTTATTCAATATTTAAATTTTAGTTTTTGTAGTTGTATGGGAGCATAAGTAGTTTATACCTAGTTTTATGTTTGTACATTCTTAAGTGATTCTATAATAAAATGTTTTGCCAACATGATAGTGTTTTATACTTCAATTCTTTTTTCTTGTAACATGGATGCACATTTTATTCAAGTTTGAAAAACAATGATATAGTTGGTATATATGTCTCTCAATAGGTTGTAAATTCTCAAAGACAGAAACTGCACAATACTCATTTTATAATCCCTACTTCATCTCCTAATGCCTAGCAAAATACGTGGTCTTTCAACCATTCAACAAATATTTACCAAGAATCTATAATTCCAGGTACTATGGACCCTGGTAAAACAGAAATGAAGGTGACTGGCAAGTTCCTTGCCCTTATAGAGCTTGCTTTCTAATAGGGGGAAACAGGAAATACATAAATATATATGGAAAATAAAATGCTTACTTACTGATAAATGCTATGGGGACATAAACAAATCATTTTCATCTTCAATACTTCACTGATGCTGCTCTTGTTAAGATCAGCAATGACCTCCATGGTGCCAAATTCATTGACTACTTTGCTATTCTTTATTATTTTTTTTATTATGTTATGTAAATCACCATACATTACATCTTTAGTTTTTGATGGAGTTGTTCCATGATTCATTGTTTGCGTATAACACCCAGCATTCCATTAAGAACATGCCCTCTTTAATACCCATCACCAGGCTAACCCAGCTCCCACCGTCTCCCCTCTAAAACCCTCAGTTTGTTTTTCAGAGTCCATCGCCTCTCATGGTTTGTCTCCCCCTCCAATTTCCCCCATTCATTCTTCCCCTCCTGCTATCTTCTTTTTCTTTTTTTTTTTTTAACATATAATGTATTATTTGTTTCAGAGATACAGATCTATGATTCAACAGTCTTGCACAATTCACAGCGCTCACCATAGCAATACTCTCCCCAATGTCTTATCACCCAGCCACCCCATCCCTCCCACCGCCCACCACTCTAGCAACCCTCAATTTGTTTCCTGAGATTAAGAATTCCTCATATCAGTGAGGATATATGATATATGTCTTTCTCTGATTGACTTATTTCGCTTAGCATAATACCCTCCAGTTCCATCCACGTTGTTGCAAATGGCAAGATTTCATTCCTTTTGATGGCTGCATAATATTCCACTATATATATATATATATATATATATATATATACCACATCTTCTTTATCCATTCATCTGTTGATGGACATCTTGGCTCTTTCCACAGTTTGACTATTGTGGACATCGCTAGTATAAACATCAGGGTGCACGTACCCCTTTGGATCACTACATTTGTATCTTTGGGGTAAATACCCAGTAGTGCAATTGCTGGATCATATGGTAGCTCTATTTTAAACTTTTTGAGGAACCTCCATACTGTCTTCCAGAGTGGCTTCACCAGCTTGCATTCCCACCAACAGTGTAGGAGGGTTCACCTTTCTCCGCATCATCACCAACATCTTTTGTTTCCTCACTTGTTAATTTTAGCCATTCTGACTGGTGTGAGGTGGGATCTCATTGAGGTTTTGATTTGGATTTCCCTGATGCCAAGCAATGTTGAGCACTTTTTCATGTGTCTGTTGCCATTTGGATGTCTTCTTTGGGAAAATGTCTGTTCATGTCTTCTGCCCATTTCTTCATTGGATCATTTGTTCTTTGGGTGTTGAGTTTGATAAGTTCTTTATAGATTTTAGATACTAGCCCTTTATCTGATATGTCGTTTGCAAATATCTTCTCCCATTCTGTCGGTTGTATTTTGGTTTTGTTGACTGTTTCTTTTGATGTGCAAAATTTGCTTTTTATCTCGATGAAGGCCCAATAGTTCATTTTTGCCCTTGCCTCCCTTGCCTTTGGCGATGTTTCTAGGAAGAAGTTGCTGCGGCTGAGGTCGAAGAGGTTGCTGCCTGTGTTCTCCTCTAGAATTTTGATGGACTCCTGTCTCACATTGAGGTCCTTCATCCATTTGGAGTCTATTTTTATGTGTGGTGTAAGGAAATGGTCCAGTGTCATTCTTCTGCATGTGGCTGTCCAATTTTCCCAACACCATTTGTTGAAGAGACTGTCTTTTTTCCATTGGACATTCTTTCCTGCTTTGTCGAAGATTAGTTGACCATAGAGTTGAGGGTCCATTTCTAGGCTCTCTATTCTGTTCCATTGATCTATGTGTCTGTTTTTGTGCCAGTACCATGCTGTCTTGATGATGACAGCTTTGTAATAGAGCTGGAAGTCCGGAATTGTGATGCCGCCAGCTTTGCTTTTCTTTTTCAACATTCCTCTGGCTCTTTGGGGTCTTTTCTGGTTCCATACAAATTTTAGGATTATTTGTTCCATTTCTTTGAAAAAAGTGGATGGTATTTTGATGGGGATTGCATTGAGTGTGTAGATTGCTCTAGGTAGCATTGACATCTTCACAATATTTGTTCTTCCAATCCATGAACATGGAACATTTTTCCAATTCTTTGTGTCTTCCTCAATTTCTTCAGGAGTATTTTATAGTTTTATGAGTACAGATTTTTGCCTCTTTGGTTAAATTTATTCCTAGGTATCTTATGATTTTGGGTGCAATTGTAAATGGGATCGACTCCTTAATTTCTCTTTCTTCTGTCTTGTTGTTGGTGTATAAGAATGCCCCTGATTTCTGTGCACTGATCTTATATCCTGCCACTTTACTGAATTCCTGGATGAGTTCTAGCAGTTTTGGGGTGGTCTTTTGGGTTTTCCACATAAAGTATATCATCTGCAGAGAGTGAGAGTTTGACTTCTTCTTTGCTGATTTGGATGCCTTTTATTTCTTTTTGTTGTCTGATTGCTGTGGCTAGGACTTCTAATACTATGTTGAATAGCAGTGGTGATACTGGACATCCCTGCTGTGTTCCTGACCTTAGGGGGAAAGCTCTCAGTTTTTCCCCATTGAGAATGATATTCGCTGTAGGTTTTTCATAGATGGCTTTTATGATATTGAGGTATGTACCCTCTATCCCTATCCTCTGAAGAGTTTTAATCAAGAAAGGATGCTGTACTTTGTCAAATGCTTTTTCTGCATCTATTGAGAGAATCATATGATTCTTGTTCTTTCTTTTATTAATGTATCATGTTGATTGATTTGTGGATGTTGACCCAACCTTGCATCCCAGGGATAAATCCCACTTGGTTGTGGTGAATAATCCTTTTAATTAACTGTTGTATCCGACTGGCTAGTATTTTGGTGAGAATTTTTGTATCCATGTTCATCAAGGATATTGGTTTGTCATTCTCCTTTTTGATGGGGTCTGTTTGGTTTGGGGATTAGGGTAATGGTGGCTTCATAAAACGAATTTGGAAGTTTTCCTTCCATTTCTATTTTTTGGAACAGTTGCAGAAGCATAGGTATTAATTCTTGAAATGTTTGGTAGAATTCCCCTGGGAAGCCATCTGGCCCTGGGCTTTTGTTTTTTGGGAGATTTTTGATGACTGCTTCCATTTCCTTAGTGGTTATAAGTCTGTTGAGGTTTTCTATTTCTTCCTGGTTCAGTTTTTGTAGTTGATACATCTCTAGGGATGCATCCATATCTTCCAGCATCTCTAAATTGCTGGCATAGAGTTGCTCATAATATGTTCTTTTAATTTGTTTTTCTTTGGTGTTGGTTGTGATCTCTCCTCTTTCACTCATGATTTTGTTGATTTGGGTCCTTTCTCTTTTCTTTTTGATAAGTCTGGCCAGGGGTTTATCAATCTTGTTAGTTCTTTCGAAGAACATGCTCCTAGTTTTGTTGATCTGTTCTACTGTTCTTTTGGTTTCTATTTCATTGATTTCTGCTCTGATCTTTATTATTTCTCTTCTCCTGCTGGGTTTAGGCTTTATTTGCTGTTCTTTCTCCAGCTCCTTTAGGTGTAGGGTTAGGTTGTGTATTTGAGACCTTTCTTGTTTCTTCTGAAAGGCTTGTATTGCTATATACTTTCTTTGTAGGACTGCCTTTGTTGTATCCCAAAGATTTTGAACAGTTGTGTTTTCATTTTCATTTGTTTCCATGAATTTTTTTAATTCTTCTTTAATTTCCTGGTTGACCCATTCATTCTTTAGTAGGATGCTCTTTAGCCTCCATGTATTTGAGTTCTTTCCGACTTTCCTCTTGTGATTGAGTTTTAGTTTCAAAGCATTGAAGCCTGAAAATATGCAGGGAATGATCCCAGACTTTTGGTATCAGTTGAGACCTGATTTGTGACCTAGGTTGTGATCTATTCTGGAGAATGTTCCATGGGCCCTAGAGAAGAATGTGCATTCTATTGTTTTGGGATGAACTGTTCTGAATATATCTGTGGGTTCCATTTGGTCCAGTGTGTCATTTAAAGTCTTTATTTCCTTGTTGATCTTTTGCTTAGATGATCTGTCCATTTCAGTGAGGGGGGTGTTAAAGTCCCCCACTGTTATTGTATTGTTGTTGATGTGTTTCTTTGCTTTTGTTATTAAGTGGCTCATATAATTGGCTGCTCCCATGTTAGGGGCATAGATATTTACAATTGTTAGATCTTCTTGTTGGATAGACCCTTTAAGTAGGATATAGTGTCCTTCCTCGTCTCTTATTACAGTCTTTGGTTTAAAATCTAATTTGCCTCATGAAAGGATTGCCACCCCAGCTTTCTTTTGGTGTCCATTAGCAGTGTAAATCATTTTACACCCCCTCACTTTCAATCTGGGAGTGTCTTTGGGTCTAAAATGAGTCTCTTGCTGACAGCATATCGATGGGTCTTCCTTTTTAACCATTCTGATACCCTGTGTTTTTTGATTGGGGCATTTGGCCCACTTACATTCAGGGTAACTATTGAAAGATAGGAATTTAGTACCATTGTATTGCCTGTAAGGTGACTGCTACTATATATTGTCTGTGTTCCTTTCTGGTCTATGTTGCTTTTAGGCTCTCTCTTTGCTTAGAGGACCCCTTTCGATATTTCTTGTAGGGCTGGTTTCATGTTTGCAAATTCCTTTAGTTATTATTTGTCCTGGAAGCTTTTTATCTCTCCTTTTATTTTCAAAGACAGCCTAGCTGGATATAGTGTTCTAGGCTGCATATTTTTCTCATTTAGTGCTCTGAATATATTGCCAGTCCTTTCTGGCCTGCCAGGTCTCTATGGATAGGTCCGGTGCCAGTCTAGTGTTTTTACCTTTGTAGGTTACAGATATCTTCTCCCGAGCTGCTTTCAGCTTTTTCTCTTTGTCTCTGAGACTTGTAAGTTTTACTATTAGATGTTGGGTTATTGACCTATTTTTATTGATTTTTAGAGGTGTTCTCTGTGCCTCCTGGATTTTGATGCCTGTTTCCTTCCCCACATTAGGGAAGTTCTCTGCTATAATTTGCTCCAATATACCTTCTGCCACCCTCTCTCTTTCTTCTTCTTCTGGGATCCCAATGATTCTAATGTTGTCTTGTCTTATGGTATCGCTTCTCTCTCGAATTCTGCCCTCGTGAACCAGTAGTTTTTTATCTCTCTTTTTCTCAGCTTCTTTATTTTCCATCATCTGGTCATCTGTATCACTAATTCTCTCTTCTGCCTCATTTATCCTAGCAGTTAGAGCCTCCATTTTTTATTGCACCTCATTATTAGCCTTTTTGATTTGACTTGGTTAGATTTTAGTTCTTTTATTTCTCCAGAAAGAAACCTTTAATACCTTCCATTCTTTTTTCAAGCCCAGCTAGTATCTTTAAAATCATCATTCTGACCTCTAGTTCCGGCATCTTACAAACATCCATATTGATTAGGTCCCTTGCAGTCAGTACTGCCTCTTGTTCTTTTTGTTGAGGTGATTTTTTCCATCTTGTCATTTTGTCCAGAGGAGAATAGATGAATGAGAGAACAAAATGCTAACAGGGTAACAACGTCTCCAGAAAATATACACAAAACAATTTCAAAAAGACCTGAAATGGGGAAAAGAAAGGGAAAGAAAGAAAAAAAGAAAAGAAAAGAAAAAATATAAAAACAAACAAAAACAAAACAAAACAAAACAGAATACGTTCAAATATTATCAGGCTGGTGCATAGATCAGTGCCGCACACTAGATTTTGGGTGTATTTTGGTCTGTTAGAAGAAACTGCCTCCGAAAATTTTAAAGAATGAAACCCTTATAAATGTACAAAAATATGGGTTAATACAGTGAAGGAATGGATTATGATTGTAAAGATGAAAATTATAAAGATTGTATAAAAGGAATTTATAAGATAAGAAGTTCTTTGAAAAAAGAAAGAAGAGGATTTAAATTTAAAAAAGGGAGAGAATGTGATCAGGGAGGAGACTAGAACAAATCCATACACTAGTGATTTAGGGTATATTTTGATCTGTTAGAAGAAACCCTATCTCAAAATTTTCAAGAGAGAACAACTTATATATATATACCAAAAGTAAGGGTAACTACTATGAAGGGATAGAATATGACTCTAAAAATGAAAAATAAAAAATATTTTTAAAAAGGGATTGATAAAATGTTGGTTGAAAAAGGGAAAAAGAAAAATTAGAAAAAAAATTAACTGTGAAAGACTAAAGAATCATCGGAATAAAGCCATGGAATTCTATGTGCAGTATTCCCCTAGCGCTGGTGTATGCCATTCTTATTGATTGGCAAACTTGGTCTTGGCTGGCTGTTTTTGCTGATCTTCTGGGGGAGGGGCCTGTTGCCATGGTTCCCAAATGTCTTTGCCAGAGGCATTATTGTCCCGCCCTTGCCGGTCCGGGCCAAGTAATCTGCTCGGGTTTGCTCTCGGGTGCTTTTGTTCCCTGCAAGCTTTCTGGACAGGTTTGGAGGAAGAGAGTGAAAATGGCGGCCTCTCAATCCCCACTTCAGGGGAGCCGAGAACTCAGGGGCCCCTCTCCTCAGTGAGCCCCCTGAGAAAAGCAGTCAATCACTCCTTTCTCCCTGGTCTCCGGCCACCCTCCGTGCTCACCCAGCCTGTGACTGAGTGTTTCTATCTCTGGCACACGACCCCATGTGGAATCTCCAAACCCAGCAGATCCCTGCAGTGTGCTCCTGCGCTGCTCCTCCTGGGGGAGGAAGGGGAGTCTCCCTGGGCCTGCTGCTTGTTGGGTCCCTGCTGGAAGAACAGTGGTCCGACTGTGCTGTGGATCACAGTTTATGGCAACCCTGAGCTGAGAGCCTGCTCCTTGGTTCCGTCTCTGTAGTCAGCTTTCCTGCTCTGATACCTGGGAGCTTTGTGGCACTCAGGCACCCCTGGTCTTTCTGTGACCCCGAGGGTCCTGAGACCACATTGCTCCAGTGAGGGTTCCACCCACTGCTTAACCACTGGAGCGGGCTTCTAAACGTTCTGATTTTGTGCTCCATGGCACTATCACTTGCCATAAGCAGCCAACGGAGGCCCCCTCCCCTGCTGTCTATCTTCCTGAATATCACCTCGGATTCCGTTCTCTGCACATCCTACCTTCCAGAAAGTGGTCACTTTTCTGGTCAGAGAGTTGTTGCTATTCTTTTCTTCGATCTCCTGTTGAGTTCATAGGTGTTCAGAATGGTTTGATCCCTATCCAGGTGAATTCCTGGGACCAGAGGAAATCCAGGTCATCTACTCCTCCGCCATCTTGCTCCCCCCCCCCACTACTTTGCTGTTCTTATCTGTTTTGTTCAATAGGTGTTTTATACTAAATCTTTTTTTTATACTGAATTCTTTTAAATAACATTCTTGACCCTGAATCATTCTCTACTGTCTATTTTCTCAGATCCTAGATTTACCTTGTTTGCCCAGATTTTTTTTTCTTTGTGGTTTCCTTAAAATTAATTCCCAAATTTATGCCTAATCTCTTCATGGAGACTGCAAGCACCTTGAGAGCAAAGGGTATGTCTTCAACTTGTATACACCTGTATATTGCTCTACACATAGTGGATGAACAGTAGTATTTGACTTGACTAATTGGGCTCTGCTTTTTTGCTTACCATAGTTTTAAAACTATGTGTTATTGGAAACAGGGTTTCATAAATCTGACCCAGGCTCTATGGATCTGATGATGAATGGGCTCCCTCACCCTCTCTATAACAGTATCCCTCCTTCCTTTCTTTTTCCTTCCTCCCTCCCTACCTCCCTTCCTTCCTTCTTACCTAGGATTTTGTTTGACAAACCTTCACAGAAATTATTTTTGAAAACCTTAGTAAACTTGTTTGTATGTCATTTTGTTAAGTTCTAGAAATTGACTGGTACATATTGGAGGGTATACCTGCTTCTGTCTGGTAGAGGAGAGGCAATTAATTATGCCCTTTTGTTACAAAAGTAAATGACTAAATAACAGAACTTCATATTTAAATGTTTCTTGTGGGGGTGCCTGGGTGGCTCAGTCAGTTGAGTGAATCCTGGTTTCACCTCAGGTCATGATCTCATGGGTCAATGGGATCGAGCCGCACATCAGGCTCTGTGCTCAGTGGGGTCTGTGAAGATTCTATCCCCCTGCCCCCCCGTTGCTCTCTCTCTCTAAAATAAATAAATCTTTTAAAAAATATTTCTTGTGTTTAGTCTTGTTCAATCATCCAATTTTATAGGTGAAGAAATGAGTCAGAGAGGTAATGTGATCTTTGTAAGGCTAGGTAGCTAGTCAGTGGCAACTGGGACTAGAGCTCAGATCTCTCAATCTTTTCATGACCTCATGCTGCATATATAAATACCCAATTTCTGATTTTTCTGTCAATTCTGATACATTGCAGTGTGGTGATAAGAAGTTACAGAGATTGAGAGACATGAATATAATATATAGTTATGCTGCCCTGTGACTTTTTTTTTTTAAAGATTTTATTTATTTATTTGAGAGAGAGAATGAGATAGAGAGCATGAGAGGGGGGAGGGTCAGAGAGAGAGGCAGACTCCCTGCTGAGCAGGGAGCCCGACGTGGGACTCGATCCCAGGACTCCAGGATCATGACCTGAGCCGAAGGCAGTCGCTTAACCAACTGAGCCACCCAGGCGCCCAATGCCCTGTGACTTTTTGTATCAACCTGGGTTATATGGAATAAGTAGGTAATTAGATGGGGAAATGCACAGGGGCATGTGTACATTTGCATGCATATACATAGCATTTAAATATTTGTTGAATTGCATAGACCAAGCTATTTACATATATGTATCCAAAGTCTAATATTTTTCTTTCCCTTCCTCTGTTATTATCACCACTTCCCATGGCCTAAATTAATAAAGAACAATGATGAAACTGATATAGAGTAAGATGCCAGAGATGTGATTAAGATAGATTGAGAATATCTCCAACAAGCACATCAAAGAATAATACAGCATGATTCTGGTTAATAAAAAAAAAAAAAAAACCTGGAAGAATAAAACAAGATGAAACCAGAGAGGGAGACAAACCCTAAGAGACTCTTAAGCATAGGAAAGAAAGTGAGGGTTGCTGGAGGGAGGTGGGGTGGGGGATGGGGTAACTGGGTGGTGGTCACGAGGAGGGCATGTAATGGAATGAGCACTGGGTGTTGTATGCAACTGATGAATCACTGAACTCTACCTCTGAAACTAATAATACACTATATGTTAATTAATTGAACTTAAATTTAGAAAAAAGGACCCCCCCTCCAAAAAAAGATAAATCTAAATGGTTGAGAAGGAAAAGTTTGGAAAACATAACTCTAGGCCTTGGTACTCTAAAAATCCTGAGCATACTTTTTAGGTCCACAGCTTCACCTTTCCTGTGTTCCATTTTCCTTAAGTAATGAGATTTTTCTGTACCAATTAAAGTGCAAGTAAAGAAGGCAGGGATGTCAAACATTGTATGAAGCCTGAAATGTAATTTCAGACATAAAACAAGCTCTAACTCAGGATGGTAGTTAAGACCAGGGATTCCATAATCAAACAAATCTGGCTTAGAATCCTTACTAAGGGAATGACCTCTTATACTTCCTTAATTTCTCTCTGCCTCATTTTTCTCTTCTGTGAAATAAAGATAATAAGAAAAACTTCCTCACAGGTAGTTGTAAGGTAGAGATGAATAATGCATGTAAATTTCTTACCATGAGTGGATCATAGCGAGGGTTCAATAAATATAAGACTTTATTATTGTTGTTATTGATTTTTTAAAAATTTTATATGATTATGTTATGTTAGTCACCATACAATACATCATTTGTTTTTGATGTGGTGATCCACGATTCATTGTTTTTGTATAACACCCAGTGCTCCATGCAGTACATGCCCTCCTTAATACCCATCACCAGGCTAACCCATCCCCCCACCTCCCTCCCCTCTAAAACCCTCAGTTTGTTTCTCAGAGTCCATAGTCTCTCATAGCTCATCTCTCCCTCCGATTTCCCGCCCTTCACTTTTCCCTTCCTTCTCCTAATGTCCTCCATGCTATTCCTTATGTTCCACAAATAAGGGAAACCATATGATAATTGACTTTCTCTGCTTGACTTATTTCACTTAGCATAATCTCCTCCAGTCCCATCCATGTTGATGTAAAAGTTGGGTATTCATCCTTCCTGATGGCTGAGTAATATTCCATTGTATAGATGGACCACATCTTCTTTATCCATTCATCTGTTGAAGGGCATCTCGGCTCTTTCCACAGTTTGGCTATTGTGGACATTGCTGCTATGAACATTGGGGTGCATATGGCCCTTCTTTCACTGCATCTGTGTCTTTGGGGTAAATACCCAGGAGTGCAATTGCTGGGTCATAGGGTAGCTCTATTTTTAATTTTTTGAGGGATCGCCACAGTGTTTTCCAAAGTGGCTGTACCATCTTGCATTCCCACCAACAGTGTAAGAGGGTTCCCCTTTCTCCACAACCTCTCCAACATTTGTTGTTTCTTTCCCTGTCCATTTTTGCCATTCTAACTGGTGTAAGGTGAGGTATCTCAATGTAGTTTTGATTTGAGTTTTCCTGATGGCTAATGATGATGAACATTTTTTCATGTGTCTGTTAGCCATTTGTATGTCTTCTTCAGAGAAGTGTCTTTTCATGTCTTCTCCCCATTTTTTGACTTGATTATTTGGTTTTTGGGTGTTGAGTTTGAGAAGTTCTTTATAGATCTTGGATACCAGCCCTTTATCTGTAGTGTCATTTGCAAATATCTTCTCCGATTCTGTGGGTTACCTCTTTGTTTTGTTGACTGTTTCCTTTGCTGTGCAGAAGCTGTTTATCTTGATGAAGTCCCATAAGTTCATTTTTGCTTTTGTTTCACTAGCTTTTGGAGATGTATCTTGAAAGAAGTTGCTGTGGCCAATGTCAAAGAGGTTATTGCCTATGTTCTCCTCTAGGATTTTGATGGATTCCTGTCTCACATTGAGGTCTTTCATCCATTTTGAGTTTATCTTTGTATATGGTGTTAGAGAATGGTCGAGTTTCATTCTTCTCCATGTGGCTGTCCAATTTTCCCAGCACCATTTATTGAAGAGACTGTCTTTTTTCC
>NC_058413.1:64783091-64827269 GCF_002201575.2 Neomonachus schauinslandi | reverse complement strand
TGTCCAATTTTCCCAGCACCATTTATTGAAGAGACTGTCTTTTTTCCGTTGCATATTTTTTCCTGCTTTGTCAAAGATTATTTGACTATAGAGTTGAGGGTCCATATCTGGGCTCTCCATTCTGTTCCATTGGTCTATATGTCTGTTTTTGTGCCAGTACCATGCTGTCTTGGTGATCAAAGCTTTGTAATATAGCTTGAAATCAGGCAACGTGATGCCCCCAACTTTTTCTTTTTCAACATTTCCTTGGTGATTCGGGGTCTTTTCTGATTCCATACAAGTTTTAGGATTATTTGTTCCAGCACTTTGAAAAATATCATTGGAATTTTGATCAGGATGGCATTGAAGGTCTAGATTGCTCTGGGTAGCATAGACATTTTAACAATGTTTATTCTCCTGATCCATGAGCATGGAATGTTTTTCCATCTTTTTGTGTCTTCAATTTCTTTCATGAGTGTTCTGTAGTTCCTAGAGTATAGATCCTTTACTTCTTTGGTTAGGTTTATTCCGAGGTATCTTATCTTTTTTGGTGCTATTGTAATTGAATCGTTTCTCTAATTTCTCTTTCTACAGTTGCATTGTTAGTGTGTAAGAAAGCAACTGATTTCTGTGCATTGATTTTGAATCCTGCCTCATTACTAAATTGCTGTATGAGTTCTAGTAATTTGGGGGTGGAGTCTTTTGGGTTTTCCACATAAAGTATCATGTCGTCTGCAAAGAGAGAGAGTTTGTCTTCTTTTTTGCTGATTTGATACCTTTTATTTCTTTTTGTTGTCTGATTGCTCTTGCTAGGACTTCTAGTACAATGTTGAACAATAGTGGCAAGAATGGGCATCCTTGACGTGTTCCTGATTTTAAGGGAAAGGTTCTCAGCTTTTTCCCATTGAGGATGATATTCTCTGTGGGTTTTTCAAAGATGGATTTTATGAACTTGAGGAATGTTCCCTCTATCTCTATACTCTGAAGAGTTTTAATCAGGAAAGGATGTTGTATTTTGTCAAATGCTTTTTCTGCATCAATTGAGAGGACCATAAGGTTCTTCTCTCTCCTCTTATTAATGTGTTCTATCACAATGATTTATTTGCAAATGTTGAACCACCCTTGAATCCCGAGGATAAATCCTACCTGGTCATGGTGGATGATCCTTTTAATGTATTGTTGGATCCTATTAGCTAGGATTTTGTTGAGGATTTTGGAATCCATATTCATCAGGGATATCGATCTGATATTCTCCTTTTTGATGGGGTCTTTGACTGGTTTGCAGAATAAGGTAATGCTGGGCTCATAGAATGAGTCTGGAAGCTTTCATTCTGTTTCTATTTTTTGAAATAGCTTCAGGAGAATAGGTATTATTTCTTCTTTGAATGTTTGGTAGGATTCCCCAGGGAATCCATCAGGCCCTGGACTCTTGTTTTTTTTGGAGGTTTTTGATCACTGCTTCAATCTCGTTCCTGGTTATTGGCCTATTCAGGTTGTCAATTTCTTCCTGTTTCAGTCTTGGCAGTGTATTGGTTTCCAGGAAGGCATCCATTTCATCCAGGTTGCTCAGTTTATTGGCATATAGTTGTTGATAATAATTTCTAATAATTTTTTTTATTTCTTCGTGTTAGTCGTGATCTCTCCCCTTTCATTCATAATTTTATTAATTTGGGTCCTTTCTCTTTTCTTTTGGATAAGTCTGGTCAGTGGCTTATCGATCTTATTAATTCTTTCACAGAACCTCCTTCTAGTTTCATTGATCTGATCTACTGTGTTTCTGGTTTCTAATTCATTGATTTCTGCTCTAATCTTAATTATTTCTCTTCTAATGCATGGCTTAGGCATCGTTTGTTGCTTTTTCTCTAGATCTTTAAGGTGTAGAGTTTGTTGGTGAATTCAGGATTTTTCTACTTTTTTGAGTGAGGCTTGGATGGCTATGTATTTCCCCCTTAGGACTGCCTTTGGAGTATCCCATAGGTTTTGGACCGATGAGTTTTCGTTCTCATTGGTTTCCATGAATTGTTTAAGTTCTTCTTTGATTTCCTTGTTGACCCAAACATTCTTGAGCAAAGTGGTCTTTAGCTTCCAAGTGTTTGAAGTTCTTCCAAATTTTTTCTTGTGATCGAGTTCCAGTTTTAAAGCATTGTCATCTGAGAATAAGCAGGGAATAATCTCAATCTTTTGGTATCAGTTGAGACCTGATTTGTGACCTAGTATGTGTTCTATTCTGGAGAAAGTTCCATGTGCGCTTGAGAAGAATGAGTATTCTGTTGTTTTAGGGTGGAATGCTCTGTATATATCTATGAGGTCCATCTGGTTCAGTGTGTCATTCAAAGGTCTTGTTTCTTTGTTGATTTTCTGCTTCGATGATCTGTCTTTGCTGAGAGTGGAGTACTGAGGTCTCCTAAAATTAACGTTTTCTTATCAATATGACTATTTTGGTTAACAGTTGGCTTATATAGTTGGCTGCTCCCATGTTGGGGGCATAGATACTTAAAATTGTTAGATTTTCTTGTTGGATAGACCCTTTAAGAATGATATAGTGTCCTTCTGTGTCTCTAACTACAGTCTTTAGTTTAAAATCTGATTTGTCTGATATAAGTATTGCTACCCCAGCTTTCTTTTGAGGTCCGCTGGCATGGAAGATGTATCTTCATCCCTTCATTTTCAGTCTGGATGTATCTTTAGGTTCAAAATGAGTCTCTTGTAGACAGCATATAGATGGGTCCTATCTTTTTATCCAATCTGCAACCCTTTGACGTTTTATGGGAGCATTTAGGCCATTCACATTGAGAGTGATTATTGAAAGATATGAAATTATTGTCATCAAGTTGCCTGTGAAGACCTTGTTTTTATAGATTGTCTCTGTAAATTTCTGTTGTATATCACTCTTGGGGTCTTTCTCCTTTTATAGAATCCCCCGTAATATGTCTTGCAGGGCTGCCTTAGTGGTCACATATTCTTTCAGTTTCTGCCGGTCTTGGAAGCTCTGGATCTCTCCATCATCCTAAATGACAGCCTTGCTTGATAAAGTATTCTTGGCTGCGTGTTCTTCTCATTTAGTACGGTGAATATGTCTTGCCAGCCCTTTCTGGCTTGCCAGGTCTCTGTGGATAGGTCTGATGTTATTCTGATGTTCCTCCCTCTGTACATAAGTAATCTCTTCCCCCTAACTGCCCTTAAAATGGTTTCCTTGGTTCTAAGATTTGCCAGTTTTACTATTACATGCCAGGGTGTTGGCCTGTTTTCCCTGATCATGGGAGGGGTTCTCTCTGCCTCTAGGACGTG
Source organism: Neomonachus schauinslandi (assembly GCF_002201575.2). Lineage (NCBI taxonomy): Eukaryota > Metazoa > Chordata > Mammalia > Carnivora > Phocidae > Neomonachus > Neomonachus schauinslandi. The sequence goes on along the minus strand of NC_058413.1, from coordinate 64,824,002 downwards.
AATGTTTGTTTCATTCCCCAGATTAGGGAAGTTCTCAGCTACGATTTGCTCAAATATATTTTCTAGTCCTCTCTCTCTCTCAACCCCTATGGGATTCCAATAATTCTGACATTGGAATGTTTCATGGTGTCATTTATTTCTGATTCTATTTTCATGGATTCTGAGTTGTTTTTCACTGGCCTCCTCTTTTCCCTTTTCATCTATTAAATTGTCTTCCAGGTCACTAATTCGTTCTTCTGCCTCACTTACCCTAGCTGTTAGATTATCTATATTAGCTTGGATCTCATTGATAGCATTTTTAAGTTCTGCTAATTCAGCTTTCATTTCTGCCCTTAGGGACTCTATGTTGCCATTAATTGATTTCTCCATTCAGCTATTGTCTTCACAATTGCTAGCCTGAATTCCATCTCCGACATCTTGGTTATATCTGCATCCATTTGTAAATCTGTGGCATAAGTCATAATCTCTGAGTCTTTCCTATTTTGGCGGCTCCTCCTCCTAGTGATTCTGTTGAGGGGTGGTTGAGGGAATGTATAGAGTCCAAATTATTGGCCACAACCCAAGCAAGATGCACCTGTTTTCTAGGGACCTTAGGGTTACTGGCCTCTTGTTCTCCCAGCCTGTCTTCTGGGGGAGGGGCCGCTGTGCTGTTACTCAGGCAACCCTGTTTGGGCAGAGTTCTCCTGCCCCCGTCTGACAGGGAATGGGCTTAGTGGGAACTGTTTTTTGGGGGCTTTTGTTCTCTGGCAACTTTCCGCATCTCTTCCGAGAGTCAGAGCAGAAGAGACCATTTCCAACCCTCTGCCTCAGAGCAGAGAGATCGCAGTCTGTTCTTCAGTGAGCTCTCTAGGGCACAGTCTCTCCCTTTCTGTCTGTGCTGCTATAAACTGCAGCAGCCTGAGTTGTGCGCCTCTCAGCAGCACTCCCCGTCCTCGCCTCCAGGTTGAGGCTCGTCTCTGCCCTTTGTGCTTCTAAAACTGCCAGCTGTCCCCAGTTTGCATGCGTGACCCCGCCGCTCTAGGTTTCCGTCAGGGGGGGTGTTGCCCTAAAGTCCTTTCCCGCTGCTACTGGTCTGTGAGTCTGTGCCCCATCCTCAGCGTGGGAGGCTATCACTCATTGCTGGTGTAGGATCCCCACAGCCAGGCTCCCTCCCACTTCCGTTTATCCTCTGATATCTGCCCATGGAATCACTGCTCCCTGCTTTGTACCTCGAAACCAACCGCCTGTGATATTCTGTTTGTAGAGATCCAGATCTATCTTCTTACATCTCAGGCTTACTTCATGGGTGTTTAACTGGTAGATATCCAGCTCAATTCTTGTGACCGGTTGGAATTGGGTCCCCTCCTCCTCTGCCATCTTCCACCCCCCAAAACAAAGATGTTTTAGAAGTTTAGTGCTAATTTCAAGCATGTCAAATCTATTGTTGTTTTGTTATTATTATGAATTACTAGTTTTGTTAGACTTACTGTTGTCTTATTATTGTTATTAATTACTAGTTTATCTTGCCTTACCCTCAGAGACTGTGCTTCCAACTCTAGTCTCTACAACTATGCTAAATGAAATTCTCTGTTTTCACGTCTATTCCCCCTACCATTATTATAATGGACTTTTTCTGCCTTTTTTTTTTTCCAACTTCTTAAGTGAAAGGATCTGACTGATTTTGACTATCACTGCCTCTGTAAGGCAGAGTTCTTATACCAGGCCATTTCATAGCCTTTGGCTAGTCTAGCAATTGACCAATCTTGGGTCAGGTGCTCAGCACTTACCAAGCACTTACCAAGTTGGAATAGCTTATGTGTAGGAAATCCCTCAGAAGGGAATTTAGGCCAGAATTAGGCATTCTAATGCTTCCTAAAAGAGAATGATGTAGCTTATACCTACCATGTTGCTTGACCAATACAGGAAATTTAGAAAAAAAGAGCCAAATTGTTTTTTCATTTCCAGATATGAGTGAAATCATATGGTGTTTGTCTTTCTCCTTCTGACTTATTTCACTTAGCATAATACTCTCTAGATCCATTCCTGTTGCTGCAAATGTCAAGATCTCATTCTTGTTTATGGATGAGTAATACTCTGTTACACACACACACACACACACAGACACACATCTTAAACAGAGTCTTAAATACAGAGAAGAAGCTGGTTGTTGCTAGAAGGGATGTGGATGGGAGGATGGGAGAAATAGACAAAAGGAATTAAGAAGTATAAACTTCCAGCTATAAAATAAATAAGTCATGGAGATGAAAAGTACAGCATAGAGAATTTAGTCAATAATATTGTAGTAACATTGTATGGTGATAGATGGTGACCACGCTTGTCATGGTAAGTGTTGAGTAATGTATAGAATTGTAGAATCACTAAGAGTTTATATACCTGAAACTAATATAACATTGTATGTTAATTATACTTCAATTAAAAAAAAAAGCAGTTCAGAAGAGAGCCAGGGCAGTGAATAGTCCTGGAAGCCAAGGTGGTAAGGGTCAAGAAAGGAGGAGTGATTACTAGAGTCAAATGCAATAGAAAAATCCATCCAGTTTGATCAGAAAGGAAAAGCATCCACTGTATTTGACACCAGGAGTTCTCTCGTGACTTTAGTGAACATAGTGGTGGCATATTCTGTCTGCAGCGAAGGATGTCTAATAAAGAATTTTATATCATTAAAAATGCAAGAATTAAAAAAGAGAGCCAAATTAATAACACATATGATACTTAAATGAGTCAGATATGTGCCCTTTGTTTAGATAATAGTATTCTTAGTTAATTTGGGCAACAGAGAAAAAGAAGCTTAGAAATAATAGACTAAATGAAGGTCACTCAGGGCAAAACCTGTATTTGTGATATATGATTAGAGTCTATCCAAGTTTCTGACAAACAGTAGTTACATAAGAACAGAATGTGCAGTCAGCCTTTCAGAGTTCTATTGACTAACCTCCTGTGAATTATAGGTAGTCATACAGCTACTTGGAGAGATTTCTTCCCATGACAGTCTGACCTCAAGTACTCTCAAAATTATTTTGTGCTTTTTTCACTATACCATTTGTATTAATCCTATTAGGCTAAAGATAGATAAGGAATAGTAACAGTGATTTTTTTTTTTTAACTTCAAATGAATCCATTTGATGATAGGGAGAGATGGGTTTTTTCTTGGATCTCTGAAGCTATGTACTAAAGCTCCAACTAGAACACTGTGGCAGCTGCTAGCTATGCATTCTTTAGGGATAAGGTTCTGATGTCCTTGGCATCTGCCTGCATAGTGACTGTTAGAGGTTTATGCTTCTAGGTACAGAACAGCCATGAAAATAGTGGCAAGCTTTTTTGGAAATCAGGAGATTCAGGTCCTGGCTTAGTTATTACTAGCTTTGTGTTCTTGGAGAAGTCAGCTTAATTCACTAGCTGTGGGTTCCTCATCTGTACAGTGAAGAGTTAATAAGATGATTCTCAGCCCTTTCACAGGTCTAGCACTGCATGATTCAGACTCGGTCTTCTTTTCTTTATTATACTGGTCCATTTAGTGTTTTGTTTCCAGATCATGCCATGCAATTTTATGCCTTTGTCTTTTGTACTATATATAAATATATATACCATAAATATATATATATATTTTTTCATTCATTCATTAATGCATGCATGTATCCATTCATTTATGTATCCTTTATTCTGCATTTATTGAGTGTGTACTCTTTTCCTGGCAATGATGATACAAAATTTACTGACATGATCTCTGCTTACAGGATCCTTAAAGTCAAATATGGATTACAACAGTGTCCCTGCTGTCTTTCCAACCTCATCTCATAGCACTCTTCTCTTTCTCTGTTGTATTTCTTTAAAGTCTTTGACATATTTTCTCATTCCTTAGGTTTTTGCATATTTTCTATTCCTTCCACTTCCTTTGCCCAAACTCCCATGACTGCAAATGCCTGTGCATCCATATGTCTCAGTTGAAAGTTCTCCCTCCTTTGAGAAACAAGTTTCCTAAAATAGGCTTTCTATAATGTATTCTCATTACACCATATACTTCTTCTAGACATTCATGACACTGCAAGTAATAACTTGATTAAATGATTATGTATGTCCATAATATGTTCAGAAAGAAAACTTTACTTCTGGACAATATGAATGTACATGGATTCCCAAGGATGCTGCAAAATCCTTGTTTTCCTTTACCATATATCTGTTTATACAGAGTACATCCCTGATGGGAATAAGGGGTCTCCACTTTATGGTCTTCCTTCCTCTTCCTGCTTTTATTTTGACTGTCTGTCTCCTTCAATGATTTCAGCTATTTTTCCCTGGGGAGCTGGAGGGACAGTGTCATATTTTCAGGTCTTCACAGTGAAAACTTGACGAGACAAACAAATCTTTCTCTGCTTAACCTGTTATAGCATAACTTCAATATGTTACTGTATTAATTCTTTGCTCCCCCAAAAACAAAATAGAAAGGAAATAAAGGAGGTAGAGAAATTTGTTTTGCCTCACCTGTTTAGTGTCTTTTTTTTTTCCTTTCTGCTAGACTGTTAGTTTTTATTAGGACAAAGACCAATCTGACTTATTCACTGCTGTATCTCAACACCAGGTACATAATACATACTTAATAAATATTTGTGAAATAAAAAAGTGAATGAATGAAGGGTGGGAAAGACAGACTAACAAATTTATTCCTGTGTAGCATAGACATATATTCAAAGGTATATAATATTCAAATAATATAATGTATGTATTATAGTTTTGTAAATCCTAAAAATATACAGCTACGTTGGCAAGACATGGGTAAGGTGTACACTGCAGTGGCTCTTTTTTTTTTTTAAGATTTTATTTATTTATTTGAGAGAGAGAGAATGAGAGAGAGTGAGCACATGAGAGGGGGGAGGGTCGGAGGGAGAAGCAGACTCCCTGCTGAGCAGGGAGCCCAATGCGGGACTTGATCCAGGGACTCCAGGATCATGACCTGAGCCGAAGGCAGTCGCTTAACCAACTGAGCCACCCAGGCGCCCTGCAGTGGCTCTTAAAATGTGGTCCCTGCACAGCAAAATCAGCACCACATGAAATTTATCAGAAAAGTACATTTTGAGGCCCACCCTAGACTTACTGAATCAGAAACTCTGGTGATGTGGCTCAGTAATCTGGTTTTTAAAATCAGCTCTTCAGGTGATTTTGGTACATGATAAAATTCGACAACCACTGCAGCTGGAAACCCACAGCTGACTCCATGACTGTGACATGGCCTTTAACTCTGCAAAGCTTATGTGTAGGGAGGTAAAGCATATATATCAGTGATGTGGGGCTGTAAGAATCACAAGATAAATGCAAAGTGCAAAGGCAATAAAGGGGAGGAAGGGAGAAATGATTTTTGGTGAAAGAGGCTTCAGGGAGAAGGAACTTTTGAGGTGGAACTGCTGAGTCATGGTCCATAAAACATTCTAGATGAAAAGAAAAACAAAATAAACAAACAAAATCCATGTAAACCCACAGCAAAACTAAGAAAATCCAACAATTACTCTAGACATAAAAAGGCAGTTTGTAATAGTGAAGACCATAGGCTTTGGAGTTAGTCATATGTGATTCCTATCCTGGCTCCAATAGTTATGAACCAAACAAACAAGGACAAACTTTCAAATCTCTCTCTTCCTGAGTTTTCTCTTCTGTAAAGTGGGTAAAATGGTAATACCTATTTCATAGAACTGTTGGGAATAGTAAACGAGATAATGTATATACAGTGCTTAACTTGCTTCGGTAAAGGCTTGATAAACTGTACTTATTATTATTAACACAAAAATAGGCTATTAAAGTTGAAAAGTTAGGTAAGGGGTCTTCATCTAGACAACTGGGAAGAATCTACATCTTCTACATCCTAGATATAATCTTTTTTCTTTTAAAAAAATAATTTTTAATATTTATTTTTAAGGCATTAAAAAAACTTTGAAACAGTATCAAATTAGAAAGTACAGAACAAAATTTTTTATCTCTTGAACCAGTTGAGAGTAAGTGGTCAACCTGTTGTTTCATTTCCTCCTAGGTACTTTAGTGCATATTTCCTGGGAAGAAGAACATTCTCCTACATAACTTGCAATGTGACTATCAGAATCAGGAGATTAACAAATGTCCCAATAAAATGTGCTTTATAGCAAAGAATTCAGTTTATAATCACACAGCGCCTTTAGTTGTTGTGTCTTTTTAGTTCCTTTATTCTGGGCCATTTCCTCAGGCTTTATTTGTTTTTTATGATTGACACCTCCAAAGATAGGAACATCATGGAGAAAAGGCTGTGTACTTCTCATTCATCCTATCAGGTGGTACATGGTTATATTTGTTCCATTTACTGATGACGTTTACTTTGAACACTTGATTGAGGTTGTGTTCCAAGTTCTGGGTTTCTCTACTGTGAAATTACTCTTTTCCCTTTTCTGTATATTTATACATATACACATTTACACCAGTGTCTATTGAAAACCATGAGATCACACTGATATCTTCCGTTCTAATCCAGTCTAACATAGTTCATTGCAGTTTTCTCTTTTCCATATTTTGAGTCCTTTTTCTCATATACTCTTATTATCCTTATTTTATTTACTTATTTGATCAATCTCCCTGTATGTAACCAATCTTCTATTACCACTGCCACAGATATCCCCCTCATCAAACTCAGGCCTTCACAAACTAGTCCTCTCTAGCTACCCCTCTGCATAAGTGATCTCCTCCCTGCTTAGCTGTAACAAATCACCCAGACCTTTCCCACAGCATGGATGCCCTTCACATAGTGGTCAGGTTTTGACTCCATGCTCTAACATAACCTAACCCATTTGGCCCTCTTCAATCTGTTTTGGTTTCAATAGCTCACATGAGGCTACCTCTCTGAGAGAACTCCTTCCTCAGTTTGTCAGTCTCTGTGACTCTCCTCTGGGCCGCCTTCTTGAGTAGATACCCTTCTCACCTTGCTTCAGTTCTAGCACCCTGCTCTGAGCCACCAAAGTCCTTAACTCAACCTCCTCCACTACCAGAATAGACCTTGCTGTACTTTACCTAATGGCTTTCAGACTGAATTGTCCAGGAAGGGGATGGAAGGGAAGGGAAAAAGAGGAAGGGAATGGGAAGAGGAAAAGGAAAATAGGAAAAGGAGCTCCTAAATGTATTTTTCAATAAAGCAAGAGCAAGTATTACTATTTTCCAGACTGAGTGAAACTATTAGCAGGGAGTTTTCTGTGACTAAGAATAGCCTGGATGGTCTTCTGGTTTGACTATGGGGTCTGCTGTGGCTTTCCAGCTGTTTCAAGATTATTGCACAACATTAGGTAGTCTGAGAGAACAACAGAGTTTCCTGTCACACTTGTGGACTGCAACAGATTGGATGGTTCTTGAACCATAAAAACCTGCCGTGCCTAGGCTGGCTTTCTGCTCTCACTTCAGAACAAAAGGCAGTATACTTTATTTAGCCAATATAAAAGTAAGCTAATAATAGCTTAAAGATATAGGGTAGCATATTTTCTAATCTGTACTTCTGCATTTGGCATACAGTTTTCTCTGATGCAAACCCTTTAGATATTGAGGAAGTTGGGAAGAGAAGGTAGGCCATGTTCAATGGCTCTAGACTGTAGTTTTAACAATTTTACTTAAGCAGTACATTTTTTTTAAAAGATTTTATTTATTTATTTGACAGAGAGACACAGCGAGAGGGAACACAAGCAGGGGGAGGGGGAGAGGGAGAAGCAGGCTCCCTGCAGAGCAGGGAGCCTGATGTGGGACTTGATCCCAGGACCCTGGGATCATGACCTGAGCCGAAGGCAGTCGCTTAACCGACTGAGCCACCCAGGCTAAGTAATAAGATTACTTAGCACAATAGATCATAAGCTTAATATGACATAATGAATATGATTATACCTGTGCTACAATGATATGCATATGATAACTAACTTTATATAATTACTATAATGTATACACTATAACAATTATAATGTTATTTATGTATAATAATGTAATTATATATAATGGAAATTATACCATAATTATAATAAAATATCATAAATTTTATAGGAGTATATTTTCAATAACCTAACAGTCTAAAATTGATCTTTCAGTTAAATTGGTACCCTGGTGCTGAAGAGCAGTGTTCTTTTTGAGATTAACCATCAGCTTCACTTCTTGGACCAATTCCAAATGAAGTGATTACAGACTGCCATTTGAATCAATCTTTTTGGAGCAGTGGAATGTGACACTTTTCTCAAGTTGATGTTAGGTGTTTAATTTGCCAAAAGCTTTTGGTATTTATGAAGAAAGGTCTATCCAGTCTTGTCCTAAGAATCCAAACTATATGTCCAAAACAGGAAAAAAGTAAAGAAATGAAAACCAAAAATAATATTTTGGAAAATTGTATTAAGTTGTATAAGAGTCCCTCTATACCACATTTAAAGAGATGAGAGGGACACTGTCTTTTTGCATATCACAGACAGAATTTTATTTTCTTACTTAACACATGTCTCTGTGGATAACTTCTCCCTGTAGACTGAATACTGTTCTGGCCTCATTTAGTTGGTTAATTAGATTGATTATAAAATTGCATAAAATCGCCATTAAAAAGAATATTAAGTAAATCTGTACTTATGTGCTTGACAGTAAAATTTCCCCCACAGTCTGGTTTCTTATTTTATACCTATCTTGCCATCTTCTTCTCTTCTGCTTCTTATTTTCTGTTTGCTCCAATTCCACAGGAAAAAATTGTTATGATATTATTGTATAACTAAATTTATTGAATACCCTGCATTCATGGCATATGTAAAGCAAACTTGAGAAGCTGTTGATGCCAATAAAGTCATCTGTAGTAATCTTTTTTTAAGATTTAATTGTCTCTAAACTTAACTATGCTGACAATCTGTAGCTACCTCTATATAGAAGCATCCTTGCTTCCCTGTGGCATTCATCTGCTAGGAAGATATGGTCCCTGGAGCCCAAATTCTCATTCTGTTTAAGTTTTTGCTGATGGAGAGAGAAATGAAATAGCTTCTGCTAAGCACTGTGCAGTTACGATTAGTTAAAGTATTCTTGGTAACAGGCCCTGGAAAATTTTTGAAAGAGTTCCTTAGGCTTGATTTTCCTTCCATCTGGTGATCTGAAGAAGTTCTTAAATGATATTCTAGTCATGCATTTACAATGAGATATGCTTGTTTTAGCATTGATACCATTCAATTAACACCCAATGTTCCATTAGGCAGATTACTGCTGCATGTTTTAGCAAAAAAAATGTAGGCTTTTGCATCAAATATGGATTCCAATCCTAGCCTGGCTGCTGCTCAGACTCATGACTTTGTGCAAGTCTCAGTTTCTCCATCTCTAAAATAGGTGTAATAATAAAGCCTCATAATATGGTGGTAAGCCATAGTGAAATAAATGATGTTTTTGAAGTATGGATGCCTAATATATGGTGGGTAAAGGACAAATGCTCATTGCTAGTTTCTTTTCTCCTTTCCTCCCTCAATGAGTGATATCAGTGCCTAATCACAGACTGGAAGATATTTTGGATTTTGGGGGGTGGACTGGGGTTATGCAGGAACATGGAATTTAAAACCCTATAGGATCATACAAGATTACTTACAGTTATTTATCAGTCCAAGATTTATAGAGTTTACATGGTAAGTCTTTGTGAAAGAAGAAGGTTTTTTTAACATTCCTGGATCTTGGATGATTGATGTGAAATTGAAGGTTAATTATCTCCTAGATATAGAAAAGACACACCTGGTGGTGGTTTGGGAGTTTAAGTGTTGATAAAAGGTAACTGATTTGCATTAACAATATCTTGAATTTATTTAGTGCCTGCTTTTTGAGCAGCTTGAAGTATCACACTTACTCATCAAAGAGATAGTTTGAATTAAAATTTGTTTGAGGAGTTGTATTTTTAAAAACCTTTTTTGCGGAAAAAAATACTGTGTATTGCTTCATGCACATCTTACTGTATTTCTATTAAAATTTCTGTTTCAATTAGCTACATTTTTTAAATTTATAAATAACAGTTTTCTGCCTCCTTCTCAGGTATTGGTTCTATTTCATTACTCCAAGTTTCTGCAGTCTTGAGTATTCTAGAAGAAACTAGCTAGGCATATTCTGTGTTCAGGTTTCCAACATTTAATGAGACTTCCTGTGTACATGGCATTGTTCAAAGATGATAATCGAAAGAATAATTGCTAGCATTTATTCAGTATGTTCTGTGTAACTGTTCAACTCTTTGAAGTACTTATATATGTAAATTTTTTAGGTGAAGAAACTGAAGCTTAGAGGAGTTAAATTTAGTAAGTAGCAGAGCCAGGATCTGTTTGTCTGACTTTAATGCTCATGCTTTAACTTTTAGATTATTATATTACTTCACTTATGTTCTATTGATCTTCCATCTGTTCCATCACATTCTGTACTTTATACTTTGTTCCTCTTAGAGTCTTTTCCCTCTCTCTCTCTCTCTATATGTATGTGTATATATATATATGTATGTATATGTATATATATATATTACAAATGTTACTGGATATTTCTCAGTTCCATGTTTATCCACAATAATTTCTGGTTGCCTTACTGTTTTTAAAAACTTTCTATTTTGATATAGTTTCAAACCTACAGAAAAGTTAGTACAAAGAGCTCTTGTATACTTACATTACCCAGATTTCACCAATTGATTACATTTTCCCTATTTATCATTTTCTTTATGTGTGTGTGTGTTTCTCTCTATATCTATCTATACACATATACATACATACATATATGTGCATATTATTAATGAGACTTTGAGAGTGAGTTGAGGATATTAGTCCCCTTTATCACTAAATCTATATATACTTCCTGAAAACAAGAATATTTTCTTACATAAATTAGTGCAGTTTTCAAAATCAAGAAAGTTAACATTGATGCAATGCTATTATCTTATGCAGAGTCCACATTCAGTTTCATCAGCTATCTCCAAAATGCCGTTTATAGCTCTATTTCCCCAGTCCAGGATCTATCCAGGATCACACATTATATTCAATTGCCATTCATCTTTAGATCCCTTTAATCTGCAATACTTCATCAGCCTTTCTTTTCTTTTTTCTTTTGTTATTAGTTTTTGGAGTAAAGTGATATAATCATATATACTGCCTTAATAAACCACGTGGAGGAGGATGCTGTATGCATTTTCTAATTGCAATAGAACCAGGAGTAACAACAGGGGATGTAGCCAGTGGGGAAATTGAGTGTGGCTTGGGAGGCTAGCAGGCTGTCCAGACATGTCCTACAAGGAGTCACTTTCCTGGTATAGGCACCAGTCTGTGAAGTCTGGTCTTTAGTTTGGTAGCCTTAAAATTTGACTTTGCTAGAATAGCAAGTTGACTGGCCTTCTAGAAACTGACTACAAGAATTATAGTCACAGAACACTCTAATAACCATCAGAATATAACTCTTAAGCTCATTAGTGAATTCTCTTCTCTAGACTAGTCTAGACCAGAGCCTTTCTTTTCTTGACCTTGACATTTTTTCAGATTACAGGCCAGGTATTTGTAGAATGTCCTAGAGTTTGGTTTTGTCTGCTGTTTTTTCATGATTAGATTCAGTTCATTAATTTCTGGAAGGAGTATCACAGAAATGATGCCATGTTGGTTTTGGTGCATGATAATGGGAGGTGTTAGTTTAATTTGTGGGAAGATACTGTTAGACTAAGTAACCTTATGTTCCTTGTCAGTTTTTTACCCACTATTTGTAATGTCCATTAGTAATTTTCTATCATTTCTCCTGTATTTATTGGTTGGAATTCTACTCTAAGAAAGAGCTTTCCCTTCTCCATTTAATCATTTATTCATTTATTTCAGGATGTACTCATGGATTCTTATTTTTTTCAATAAGTTATAATCTGCTACTATTATTAAATTATTTTAATGCTCAGGTTATTCCAGATTTGGTCAGTAGGAGCCCCTTCAAGCTGATTTTGTGTCCTTTTGATGTGATCCCTTAATTTTTCATCACTTCCTTACATTCTGGTGCAACAGAAAGTCCCAGGTTCATTTTATAATTTCCCTGCTATAGCCCTCAAGTGAACCTTTCTTGCTCCTTTTATTATTTTTAGAAAGATTTTATTTATTTATTTGAAAGAGAGAGATAGGGAGAGAGAGCACAGTAGGGGGAGCAGCAGGCAGGAGAGGGAGAAGCAGGCTCTCAGCTGAGCAGGGAGACTGATGCGGGGCTCGATCCCAGGACCCTGGGATCATGACCTGAGCTGAAGGCAGATGCTTAACCGACTGAGCCACCCAGGTGCCCCTAAAGTATTTTGGAACTAAGGTTCCTTCTTTCCTTCCTTCCTTCCTTCCGTTTGTGCTTTGTCTAAGCATAGAAAAAACACAATCATATCAGAACATTGTGGAAATTTGATAAAACCTTTGTGTGTAAGCTTTTCCTCATTCTCTTGTCTTGCCTTTTCAGTATCTATTTGGTTTGATTATGTGTTAGTCTCTGGGTTTCACACTTATCCCTGCTTTGGTTTAGCCTCTTGTTCCCTGTCTTGGTACTTGACTTGTACCTACCACTGATCTAGCTTCCACTCTCTGTTTTTGGCTGTAAAATTTAACTTATGTTTTATTTTCACCCATATTTAACTTTAGCCTACTTCTCATATTCAACCCCATTCTTCTAGTCCCAGGTGTTATCCTTAAAGAATCTAGTCTGGCTGTAAGCCTAAGATTAAGACACTTGCTACACTGATAAAGCCTATATCGGGGATTCTGTTCTGTGTTTCATTGTGTAGTAGTCTTGGGCTCAAATGGGCCAGGGCAAGGATAAATTTTTTTCTTTGCAGAAGAGAAAGTAAGGTGTGCAGCATAAAGAAATTGGATATGAGCATTTTTTCTGACTCTCCAAACAGAACCAAGTGTTCAGAAAAGGCTAATAGAACACCAAGACTGCACTTTGTAACATCCTTAAATATAGTAAGATCAACTGTGTTATACTGTTTAGCTGAATTCATTATCACATATGTGGTATGGGAAGCCCTACAGAGAACAAGAGATGCTAGAAGAAGCATAAGGCATATGTACTAAAAGAAGGCACATCTAACAAAGATTACCATATCTTTATTGAGGCTGGAAGGCAAGAATCCTCAGCTGATTTCAATGAATTCTTAGGATTAAACAGCTTTGGTGAGTAATAGCCATATGTGCCAATCATAAAAACTAAATAACCAACAATAACAAGCTCCAGTGAGGTGATTACAATTGTCTCCATCGATACTACAACTTACAGCATGAAGGCTGTGATGGGAGGAAGCAAAAAAAGCTTTTCCCTAGTCACTTTTATTCCAGCCTGTGAACTAATAGATAAGAAAGTATATAAATATGTTAAACATTCTGCATTCTGGTTACTTTTTTGTTTTACTGTAGTTAAGTAGGTAATTGCAGAGTGATTTGTGAGTTATACAAGAAAAAGTCTCATGATTTAAGAGTCATATTTTCTTAATTTAATTCAAGTCATGTACAAGTAAATCCATTTCTCCATCACTCACCATATTCACAATTCCAATAAATTTTGGTCATTTCAAAAAAGCCAAGTCTTCCTTATATGAAAAAAGATTTGCCACTTCTGAGGATGACAATATTCAAAATAGATTCCTCAGATGCTTGAAGGCATATCTCAAACAGGAACTAGAAGGCTCTTCTGAGGAAATAGCACTATCATTGAAATCAATATGCCATGTTGGATTGTCTTTGTTTGGAAGAAGATGAAATATCATCAGTATATAAGCTTTTAAGGATTTTTTTAAATTTTATTTTTTTAAAGATTTTATTTATTTATTTGACAGAGACACAGCAAGAGAGGGAACACAAGCAGGGGGAGTGGGTGAGGAAAAAGCAGGCTTCCTGCAGAGTAGGGAGCTAGATGTGGGGCTCGATGCGGGGCTCGATCCCAGGACCCTGGGATCATGACCTGAGCTGAAGGCAGACGCTTAACAACTGAGCCACCTAGGCGCCCCCTTAAGGATGTGTTTAAACAGACAATCCTATTTATTATGGATTCCCTTGATCATGCTGTTTGACATTTGAGGAACTAATTAGTGTTCCAGAATCATCATCATAGAAACCAGATCTCATCTTTATGGAATATAGATTGAACTAAAAGAGAGAGATTGGATGGAGTTGGGACTGTCTCAGACATCAACTAGAAGTTGATTTTGTTTTAATGTGTCCTAAAGTCAAAGTACTAAAATACAGTTCCTTTTAATTGAGTTTCTAGCTAATTAAATCTGTATCAGTTTAGTCAATAATATTCCCTAAGTAGTTATCATTATTGTTTTTCAATCAATGGGCAGAGTTCTTCTTTTGCAACTGGGTTATCATTATCTTACTGGGATTTACCCCGATACTCCTGGACCCACTGCTGCCCTCCCCCCAGTCTGAAGTAGAAGAGTATTGTAATAATTCAGCAAGGATATTTGAAATGAGAGTATGAACCCTTAGGTTCTAATTCCATAGGTGCTATTTCTTAGGTCTGTTGTTCCTGATGGATCAGAAGCCATTGACATCACGTGGGAGCTTGTTAGAAATGCAGATCCAGGCCTGACTCCTCACCTTAATCATAATTTAAATTTAACAAGAACTGAGTTTGAAAACACTTATCTGTGAATTTGACGAAAATTTATAAGCTATTTCAAAAAATTCTGGGGTCAAAGTGGGTATGCCTTCAAGAATTTGAAGAATATATTTTGAATCTATTTCAGAGGTGGCAAAACTTTTTTTGTTTTCATTAGCAAACTCTACTTCAATTTATTTTTTTTATGATTATGTCATATTAATCACCATACATTACATCATTAGTTTTTGATGTAGTGTTCCATGATTCATTATTTGTGTATAACACCCAGTGCTCCATGCAGAACATGCCCTCTTTAATACCCATCACCAGGCTAACCCATCCTCCCACTTCCCTCCCCTCTAGAACCCTCAGTTTGTTTTTCAGAGTCCATCGTCTCTCATGGTTCATCTCCCCCTCATATTCCCCCCCCTTCATTCTTCCCCTCTTGCTATCTTCTTCTTCTTTTTTTTTTTAACATATAATGTATTATTTGTTTCAGAAGTACAGATCTGTGATTCAACAGTCTTGCACAATTCACAGTGCTCACCATAGCACATACCCTCCCCAATGTCTATCACCGAGAGATACCTTCCCCCCTACCCCCACCACTCCACCAACCCTCAGTTTGTTTCCTGAGATTAAGAATTCCTCATATCGGGCGCCTGGGTGGCTCAGACGGTTAAGCATCTGCCTTCGGCTCAGGTCATGATCCCAGGGTCCTGGGATCGAGCCCCACAGCGGGCTCTCTGCTCCTTGGGAGGCTGCTTCTCCCTCTGCTTCTCTCTCTCTCTGTCTCTGTCTCTCATGAATAAATAAATAAAATCTTAAAAAAAAAAAGAATTCCTCATATCAGTGAGGTCATATGATACATGTCCTTCTCTGATTGACTTATTTTGCTCAGCATAGCACTCTCCAGTTCCATCTACGTCATTGCAAGTGGCAAGATTTCATTCCATTTGATGGCTGCATAATATTCCATTGTATATATATACCCCATCTTCTTTATCCATTCATCTGTCAATGGACATCTTGGCTCTTTCCATAGTTTGACTATTGTGGACATTGCTGATATAAACATCGGGGTGCACGTACCCCTTTGGATCCCTCCATTTGTATCTTTGGGGTAAATACCCAGTAGTGCAATTGCTGGATAGCTCTATTTTCAACTTTTTGAGGAACCTCCATACTGTTTTCCAGAGTGGCTGCACCAGCTTGCATTCCCACCAATAGTGTAGGAGGGTTCCCCTTTCTCCACATCATCACCAACATCTGTCATTTCCTGACTTGTTAATTTTAGCCATTCTGACTGGTGTGAAGTGGGATCTCATTGAGGTTTTTTTTTTTTTTTAAAGATTTTATTTATTTATTTGAGACAGAGAGAATGAGAAAGAGAGAGCACATGAGAGGGGGGAGGGTCAGAGGCAGAAGCAGGCTCCCTGCCGAGCAGGGAGCCCGATGCGGGACTCGATCCAGGGACTCCAGGATCATGACCTGAGCTGAAGGCAGTCGCTTAACCAACTGAGCCACCCAGGCGCCCTCATTGAGGTTTTGATTTGGATTTCCCTGATGCCGAGCGATATTGAGCACTTTTTCATGTGTCTGTTGGCCATTTGGATGTCTTCTCTGGAAAAATGCCTGTTCATGTCTTCTGCCCATTTCTTGATTGGATCATTTGTTCTTTGGGTGTTGAGTTTAAGAAGTTCTTTATAGATTTTGGATACTAGCCCTTTATCTGATGTCATTTGCATATATCTTCTCCCATTCGGTCAGTTGTCTTTTGGTTTTGTTGACTTTTTCTTTTGATGTGCAAAAGCTTTTTATCTTGAGGAGGTCCCACTAGTTCATTTTTGCCCTTGCTTCCATTGCATTTGGCGATGTTTCTAGGAAGAAGTTGCTGTGGCTGAGGTCGAAGAGGTTGCTGCCTGTGTTCTCCTTTAGGATTTTGATGGACTCCTGTCTCACATTTAAGTCTTTCAAACATTTGGGGTCTATTGTTGTGTGTGGTGTAAGGAAATGGCCCAGTTTCATTCTTCTGCATGTGGCTGTCCAATTTTCCCAACACCATTTGTTGAAGAGACTGTCTTTTTTCCATTGGACATTCTTCCCTGCTTTGTCGAAGATTAGTTGACCATAGAGTTGAGGGTCCATTTCTGGGCTCTCTATTCTGTTCCACTGATCTTTTATTCCAGCCTGTGAACTAATAGATAAGAAAGTATATAAATATGTTAAACATATCAGTTTGTTTTTCAGAGTCCATCGTTTTTGTGTTTTTGTGCCAGTACCATATTGTCTTGATGATGACAGCTTTGTAATAGAGCTGGAAGTCTGGAATTGTGATGCCACCAGCTTTGCTTTTCTTTTTCAACATTCCTCTGGGTATTCGGGGTCTTTTCTGGTTCCATACAAATTTGAGTATTATTTGTTCCATTTCTTTGAAAAAAGTGGATGGTATTTTGATGGGGATTGCATTGAATGTATAGATTGCTCTAGATAGCATTGACATCTTAACAATATTTGTTCTTCCAATACATGAGCATGGAACGTTTTTCCATTTCTTTGTGTCTTCCTCAATTTATTTCATGAGTACTTTATAGTTTTCTGAGTACAGATCCTTTGCCTCTTTGGTTAGATTTATTCCTAGGTATCTTATGGTTTTGGGTGCAATTGTAAATGGGATCGACTCCTTAATTTCTCTTTCTTCTGTCTTGTTGTTGGTGTATAGGAATGCCACTGATTTCTGTGCATGGATTTTATATCCTGCCACTTTACTGAATTCCTGTATGAGTTCTAGCAGTTTTGGGGTGGAGTCTTTTGGGTTTTCCACATAAAGTATCATATCAACTGCTAAGAGTGAGAGTTTGGCTTCTTCTTTGCCAATTTGGATGCCTTTTATTTCTTTTTGTTGTCTGATTGCTATGGCTAGGACTTCTAATACTATGTTGAATAGCAGTGGTGATAGTGGACATCCCTGCCGTGTTCCTGACCTTAGGGGGAAAGCTCTCAGTTTTTCCCCATTGAGAATGATATTGGCTGTGGGTTTTTTCGTAGATGGCTTTTATGATATTGAGGTATGTACCCTCTATCCCTATCCTCTGAAGAGTTTTAATCAAGAAAGGATGCTGTACTTTGTCAAATGCTTTTTTCTACATCAATTGAGAGAATCATATGGTTCTTGTTCTTTCTTTTATTAATGTATTGTATCACATTGATTGATTTGTGGATGTTGAGCCAACCTTGCAGCCCAGAGATGAATCCCACTTGGTCATGATGAATAATCCTTCTAATGTACTGTTGGATCCTCTTGGCTAGTATTTTGGTGAGAATATTTGCATCCATGTTCATCAAGGATATTGGTCTGTCATTCTCCTTTTTGATGGGGTCTTTGTCTGGTTTTGGGATCAAGGTAATGGTGGCCTCCTAAAACGAGTTTGGAAGTTTTCCTTCCATTTCTATTTTCTGGAACAGTTTCAGAAGAATAGGTATTAATTCTTCTTTAAATGTTTGGTCGAATTCCCCTGGGAAGCCATCTGGCCCTGGGCTTTTGTTTGTTGGGAGATTTTTGATGACTGCTTCCATTTCCTTAGTGGTTATAGGTCTGTTCAGGTTTTCTATTTCTTCCTGGTTCAGTTTTGGTAGTTGATACATCTCTAGGAATGCACCCATTTCTTCCAGGTTATCTAATTTGCTGGCATAGAGTTGCTCCTAATATGTTCTTATAATTGTTTGTATTTCTTTGGTGTTGGTTGTGATCTTTCCTCTTTCATTCATGATTTTGTTTATTTGGGTCCTTTCTCTTTTCTTTTTGATAAGTCTGGCCAGGGGTTTATCAATCTTGTTAATTCTTTCAAAGAACCAGCTCCTAGTTTCGTTGATCAGTTCTACTGTTCTTTTGGTTTCTATTTCACTGATTTCTGCTCTGATCTTTATTTTTTCTCTTCTCCTGCTGGGTTTACGCTTTATTTGCTGTTCTCTCACTAGCTCCTTTAGGTGTATGTTTAGGTTATGTATTTGAGACCTTTCTTATTTCTTGAGAAAGGTTTGTATTGCTATATACTTTCCTCTTTGGACTGCCTTTGCTGTATCCCAAAGATTTGGAACAGTTGTGTTTTCATTTTCTTTGATTTCCATGAATTTTTAAGTTCTTTTTTAATTTCCTGGTTGACCCATTCATTCTTCAGTAGGATGCTCTTTAGCCTCCATGTATTTGAGATCTTTCTGACTTTCCTCTTGTGACTGAGTCTAGTTTCAAAGCATTGTGGTCTGAAAATAGGCAGGGAATGATCCCAATCTTTTGGTACCGGTTGAGACCTGATTTGTGACCTAGGATGTGATCTATTCTGGAGAGTGTTTCGTGGGTAATAGAGAAGAATGTGTATTCTGTTACTTTGGGATGGAATGTTCTGAATATATCTGTGGGTTCCCTTTGGTCCAGTGTGTCATTCAAAGTCTTTATTTCCTTTTTGATCTTTTGCTTAAATCATCTGTCCATTTCAGTGAGGGGGTTTTTAAAGTCCCCCACTATTACTGTGTTGTTGTCGATGTGTTTCTTTGCTTTTGTTATTAATTGCCTTATATAACTGGCTGCTCCCATGTGAGGGGCATAGATATTTACAATTGTTAGATCTTTTTGTTGGATAGACCCTTTAAGTATGATATAGTGTCTTTCCACATCTCTTATTATAGTCTTTGGTTTAAAATCTAGTTTGTCTGATATAAGGATTGCCACCCCAGCTTTCTTTTGGTGTCCATAGGCATGGTAAATGGTTTTTCACCCTTTCACTTTCAATCTGGGGGTGTCCTTGGGTCTAAAATGAGTCTCTTGCAGACAGCATATCAATGGGTCTTGTGTTTTTTATCCAATCTGATAGCCTGCATCTTTTGATTTGGCCATTTAGCCCATTTACATTCAGGGTAACTATTGAAAGATAGGAATTTAGTGCCATTGTATTGCCTGTAAGGTGACTGTTACTGTATATTGTCTGTGTTCCTTTCTGGTCTATGTTGCTTTTAGGCTCTCTCTTTGCTTAGAGGACCTCTTTCAATATTTCTTGTAGGGCTTGTTTTGTGTTTGCAAATTCGTTATTTTTTGTTTGTCCTGGAAGTTTTTTATCTCTCCTTCTATTTTCAATGACAGCCTAGCTGGGTATAGTATTCTTGGCTGCATATTTTTCTCATTTAGTGCTCTGAATATATCATGCCAGTCCTTTCTGGCCTTCCAGGTCTCTGTGGATAGGTCTGCAGCCAATCTAATGTTTCTACTCTTGTAGGTTACAAATCTCTTCTCCTGAGCTGCTTTCAGGATTTTCTCTTTGTCTCTGAGGCTTGTAAGTTTTACTATTAGATGTCAGGGTGTTGACCTATTTTTATTTATTTTGAGAGGGTTTTTCTGTGCCTCCTGGATTTTGATGCCTGTTTCCTTCCCCACATTAAGGAAGTTCTCTGGTATAATTTGCTCCAATATACCTTCTGCCCCTCTCTCTCTATCTTCTTCTTCTGGGATCCCAATTATTCTAATTTTTTTTGTCTTATGGTATCAATTATCTCTTTAATTCTTCCCTCATGGTCCAGTAGTTGTTTATCTCTCTTTTTCTCAGCTTCTTTATTTTCCATCGTTTGGTCTTCTATATCACTAATTCTCTCTTCTGCCTCATTTATCCTAGCATTTAGAGCGTCCATTTTTGATTGCACCTCATTAATAGCCTTTTTGATTTCAACTCGGTTAGAATGTAGTTCTTTTATTTCTGTGGTAAGGGTTTCTCTAATAACTTCCATGTTTTTTTAAAGCCCAGATAGTATCTTTAAAATGATCATTCTGAACTCTAATTCAAACTTCGTACTAATGTCCGTATTGATTAGGTCCCTCGCAGTTGTTACTGCCTCTTGTTCTTTTATTTGAGGTGATTTTTTCTGTCTTGTCGTTTTGTCCAGAGGAGAATAGATGAATGAGAGAACAAAATGCTAACAGGGTAACAACATCCCCAGAAAATATACACTAAACACACCCGAAAAGACCTGAAACCAGGGGAAAAGAAAGGGAAAGAAAGAAAAAAGAAAAAGATTAAAGAAAAAAAAAAGATAAAAACAAACAAAAACAAAACATAACAAAAAAAAGAGAATATGATTAAATATGATCAGGCTGGTACATAGATCAGTACCACACACTAAATTTTGGGTGTATTTTGGTCTGTTAGAAGAAAGTGCTTCCCAAAATTTTGAAGAAAGAAAAACTTATGTACAAAAATAAGGGTTAATACAGTGAAGGGATGGAATATGACTGTAAAGATGAAAATTGTAAAAGATTTTATAAAAGGAATTTAGAAGATAAGAAGTTCTTTGAAAAAAGAAAGAAGAGGATTTAAATTTTAAAAAGGGAGAGAATGTGATCAGGCAGGAGACTAGAACAAATCCATACACTAGTGATTTAGGGTATATTTTGATCTGTTAGAAGAAACTGCATTAAAATTTTAAAGTGAGAACAACTTATATATATATGCCAAAAATAAGGGTAACTACTATGAAGGGATACAATATGACTAAAAATGAAAAATAAAAAATATTTTTTTGAAAAGTGATTGATAAGGTGTTGGTTGAAAAAGGGAAAAAGAGAAATAAAAAAAAAAGAAAAGACAGTTATAAAATTAACTTTCTTTTAAAAAAAGATTTTATTTATTTATTTGAAAGAGAGAGAGTGAGAGAGAGCATGAGAGGGGAAAGGGTCAGAGGGAGAAGCAGACTCCCCACTGAGCGGGGAGCCTGATGTGGGACTCAATCCTAGGACTCCAGGATCATGACCTGAGCTCAAGGCAGTCGCTTAACCAACTGAGACACCCAGGTGCCTTAAAAAAAAAAACCAATTAAATTTGAAAGACTAAAGAATCATGGTAAAAAAGCCATGAATTCTACGTGAATGAGTCTACATGAATCTAACGCTGGAGTCCTGCCGTTTTCATTGACTGGTAAACTGGTCTTGGTGGCTGTTCTTGGTGATCTTCCGGGGGAGGGGCCTGTTTCCATGGTTCCCAAATGTTTTTGCCAGAGGGGGGATTGCCCCGCCCTTGCCGTCCAGGCTAAGTAATCTGCTCAGGTTTGCTCTTGGGAGCTTTTGTTCCCTGCAACCTTTCCAAATAGCTTTGGAGGACAGGAATGAAAATGGCAGCCTTCCAATCTCTGCCCTGGAGGAGCCGAGAACTCAGGGCCCCACTCCTCAGTGAGCCCCCAGAGACAAGCAGTCAGTCACTCCTGTCTCCCGGTCTCTGGCCGCACTCTGTGCTCACCAGGCCTGTGACCGAGGGTTTCTATCTCTGGCACACGACCCCGTGTGCATTCTCCAAACCCAGCAGATTCCTGTGGTGTGCTCATGGCACTCCTCCTGGGGGAGGAAGGGAAGTCTCCCCGGATCTGCCACTTGTTGGGTCCCTGATGGAAGAGCAGTGGCCTGACTGTGCCACAGATCATGGTTTATGGCAACCCCGAGCTGAGAGACAGCTCCTCGGCTCCGTCTCTGCAGCTGGCTTCCCTGCTTCCATACCTGGGAGCTCTGTTGCACTCAGGCACCCCTGTTCTTTCTGTGACCCCAACGGTCCTGAGACCACATTGTCCCAGCAAGGGTTCCACCCCCGCTTAGCTACTGGAACGATGTCCCTCAGCGGAGCAGACTTCTAAAAGTTCTGATTTTGTGCTCCACTGCTCTTTCACTTGCCAGAAGCGGCGGATGGAGGCCCCCTCCCCTGCTGTCTATCCTCCCGAATATTGCCTTGGATTCACTTCTCCGCACATCCTACCTTCCAGAAAGTGGTCACTTTTCTGTTCAGAGAGTTGTTGCTATTCTTTTCTTCAATCTCCTGTTGAGTTCATAGGTGTTCAGAATGGTTTGATCCCTATCCAGCTGAATTCCTGGGACCAGTATAAATCCATGTCTCCTCCACCTCCACCATCTTGCTCCACCCCTGGTGGCAAAACTTTTTTATTTGCAGGAGGAATGTGGAAAATAAAAGTGCTAGTAGCTGTGATCAAATCAAGGTACATAGAAACATTATTTTATTATTACTTTAAAAGATTTTATTTATTTATTTATTTATTTATTTATTTATTTATTTATTTATTTGTCAGAGAGAGACAGAGACAGAGAGAGCATACAAGCAGGGGGGAGCAGCATGCAGAAGGAGAAGCAGGTTCTGTGGTGAGCAGGGAGACCGATGTGGGTGTAGATCCCAAGACCCTGGGATCATGACCTGAGCTGAAGGCAGCCGCTTAACCACCGAGGTGTCCCTAGAAATATATTTTAAATAATATACAGGTTTTCTCCAGTCCTCAGTATGAGGAATTTCACTTAATTCAATGATTTTTATTTTATTTGATCTTTAAACAGAGAGGGAATGCAAATAAACTAAAATTAGCAAACATTCATTGTGTGCTTACTAAAATATAAAGAATGAGGCTAGATAATAGACAATAATGTGGCTGGCTATGACATCATTTTCATTCCTAAGGGCCTTGCCTGGTACTTAAAAATTACTTACTGAATTGAAATGTTGAATTGAGGAGTGGTAGGTAAACAACTACTACTAATATAAGGTAGAATGATAAATAACTATTAAATAGATCTTAGCAGTACTTTGTAGGAATTGGAGGAAAGAAGCAGCATTGCCCACCTCCTCCCACAACTCCCCACACCAGCATTTTTCCTTTTTGATTGTAGCTGCTTGGTGTTCTTACTCTCACCCACATTTCCTCAATTGAACTCAGTTTTAGTAAGAATGGTTTCTGTGCTGATGACATTTCATATTTAGATCTCTGACTTCAAATATTCTTTTTTAAAAAGGCTTGGTAGTGGAAGTGGGCATTGAAGGAGAAGTAAGATTTCTATGTGTGTTGAAAGGGCATCTGAGCCTAAGGAATTATGAGCAAGAGATGGCGAGGGCCTCAACGCCGGTACTGGGAATGTTAGGAAGGGGTGGTGGTGGGGATAGGAGAGGGTGTTGAAAAGAGATGCTTCAAAAGTGCCAAACAAATATAGATCAGGCATTAAAAAATACATCTGACTAAACAGAAGTAAAATTTGACATTGCTTATAGAATTATCTTCAAATTTAAATAATCTTTGACTTAACTAAAGTTACCTTTTTCCTCTCTAGTGGTTAATTAGGTAGGAATGGTAAGTAGTAGATAAAGGAGTGAAATAGACTATAAGCATATTAGCAGGTTTGTGGATTATAAGTTAATTAATATTTTCAAATTTAATATTAAAGTACTGTCCATATGGTTTTCCCAAATCTGATTGAGTCACATAATGCTATCCATTATGTGTCAAAGTATAACTTAATGTGTATCCTTAACATGAATATGATAAATATGCTTCCATTTCTGGATAATTTACACACCTAATATTTCAAAATTTGGCAACTTGCAAATGCTGATTATGAAACAATGTTTACATCCTTAAAATTGATGCAAAGAAAAAACATCTTGAAATTTGACTCTTTGCAAAAATTGTTTTACCCATTACAAGTCATTATTCTTTAGAGAATATGTAGCTGCAGAAATCTTTACAGGGATTCTTTTCTCTTTTATGTTTAATTAATACTTGATGCAGAGAATATTTTTGGATTCCACTTTTTTTATTCTTTATTTCTGACTTTTGTTAACCCAATTAACACCCTATCAACTCTTACTATATTCAGATATCTGAGAAGGATTTATACATGTATGGTTTTTACCTTCTTTTTCTTTTTATTATTGAAATATAGTTGACATGTTATTTTAGTTTAAGTTGCACAACATAGTGATGCAACAATTCTAAACATTACTCAGTGCTCACCACAAGTATAATATAGTCACCATAGAACATTATTACAATATTATTGACTATATTCCCTGTGTTGTACTTCCATCTCTGAGACATTTATTATATAATTTGGAAGTTCTTACTTCTTGATCCCTTTCACCTATTTAGTTCATTGTCCAGCATCCTCCCGTCTGGCAAGCAGCAAGTTCTCTATATTTATCAGTTTGTTTCTGTTTTTGTTTGTTTTGTTTTTTAGATTACACATATAAGTGAAATAATATGGTACATGTCTTTCTCTGCCTGACTTATTTCACTTAGGATAATACACTCTGGGTCTATCCGTGTTGTCACAAATGGAACGACATCATTCTTTTTTATGGCTGAGCAATATCCCATTATGTATTGTACCACATTTTCTTTATCCATTCATCTATTGATGGACACTTGGGTTGCTTTCATACCTTGGCTATTGTAAACAATGCTACAGTGAACAGAAGTATATTTTGGATATTAATCCCTTTTTGGATATATAATTTGCAAATATCTTCTCTCATTCAGTAGATTGCCCTTCCATTTTGTTGATGGTTTCCTTTACTATGCAAAAACTTTTTATTTTGGTAGTCCCAATAGTTTATGTTGCTTTTGCTTCCTTTTCCTGATGAGACATATCCATAAGTATGTTGCTAAGGCCAATGTCCAAGAGATTACTGTCTATGTTTTCTTTTAGGAGTTTCATGGTTTTAGGTCTTACATTTAGCTCTTTAATCCATTTTGGGTTTATTTTTGTGTCTGGTGTAAGAAAGTGGTCCAGTTTCATTCTTTTGCATGTAGCTGTCCAGTTTTCCCAACACCATTTGTTGAAGAGACTGTCTTTTCCCCATTGTATATTCTTGTTTCCTTTGTTATAGGTTAATTGAACATATAAGTGTAGATTTGTTTCTAGGTTCTCTATCCTGTTCCATTCATCTATGTGTCTATTTTTGTGCCAGTACCATATTGTTTTGATTACTATAGCATTGTAATATATCTTGAAATTGAGATTGTGATACTCCCAGCTTTTGTTCTTTCTCAAGATGTCTTTGGCTGTTTTGGTCTTTTGTGGTTCCATAAAAATTTTAGGATTATTTGTTCTTTTGTCTTCTGTTCTTACACATTTTCCAAGCATGACTTCACAGCCACCTTATTGCTAGTGGCAGAATAAAGTTGTAGCTGTGCATAAA
Source organism: Neomonachus schauinslandi (assembly GCF_002201575.2). Taxonomy (NCBI): domain Eukaryota; kingdom Metazoa; phylum Chordata; class Mammalia; order Carnivora; family Phocidae; genus Neomonachus; species Neomonachus schauinslandi. The sequence goes on along the minus strand of NC_058413.1, from coordinate 64,798,437 downwards.
ATTTGAAGATTTGTAAGTTTTCTATGTAAATATTACTATTTATGAAAGTTAAATTTTTTGTTACTTAAAAATACATACAAAAGTAATGTATGGTGATTAACATAACATAATAATAATAAAAAAGAAATTGGCAGAGGACATGAACAGACATTTTTCCAAAGAAGACATCCAAATGGCCAACAGACACATGAAAAAGTGCTCAACATCACTCGGCATCAGGAAAATCCAAATGAAAACGTCAGTGAGATACCACCTCACACCAGTCAGAATGGCTAAAATTAACAAGTCAGGAAATGACAGATGTTGGAGAGGATGCAGAGAAAGGGGAACCCTCCTACACTGTTGGGAATGCAAGCTGGTGCAGCCACTCTGGAAAACATATGGAAGTTCCTTAAAAAGTTGAAAATAGAGCTACCCTATGACCCAGCAATTGTACTACTGGGTATTTACCCGAAATATACAACTGTAGTGATCCAAAGGGGTATGTGCACCCCAATGTTTATAGCAGCAGTGCCCACAATAGCCAAACTATGGAAAGAGCCAAGATGTCCATCGACAGATGAATGGATAAAGAAGATGTGGTATACACACACACACACACACACACACACACACACACACACACACACAGGAATATTATGCAGCAATCAAAAAGAATAACAAAATCTTGCCATTTGCAATGACATGGATGGAATTAGAGGGTATGATGCTAAGTGAAATAAGTCAATCAGAGAAAGACATGTATCATATGATCTCACTGATATGAGGAATTCTTAATCTCAGGAAAAAACTGAGGGTTGCTGGAGTGGTGTGGGGTGGGAGGGATGGGTGGCTTGGTGATAGACACTGCGGAGGGCATGTGCTATTGTGAGCACTGTGAATTGTGTAAGACTGATGAATCACAGACCTGTACCTCTGAAACAAATAATACATTATATGTTAAAAAAAAAAAAGAAGAAGATAGTAGGAAGGCAAAAATGAAGGGGGGGAATTGGAGGGAGAGATGAACCATGAGAGACTATGGACTCTGAGAAACAAACTGAGGTTTCTAGAGGGAAGGGTGTGGGGGGATGTGTTAGCCTGGTGATGGGTATTAAAGAGAGCACATATTGAATGGAGCACTGGGTGTTATATGCAAACAATGAATCATGGAACACTGCATCAAAAACTAATGATGTAATGTATGGTGATTAACATAACATAATAAAATAAAATTTAAAAAAATATATACAAAAGAATATACAAATGTTGGAGAGGCTGTGGAGAAAGGGGAACCCTCTTATACTATTGGTGGGAATACAAGTTGGTACAGCCACTTTGGAAAACAGCGTGGCGGTTCCTCAAAAATTTACAAATAGAGCTACCCTATGACCCAGCAATTCCACTACTGGGTATTTTCCCCAAAGACACAGATGTAGTGAAAAGAAGGGCCATATGCACCCCAATGTTCATAGCAGCAATGTCCACAATAGCCAAACTGTGGAAAGAGCCGGGATGCCCTTCAACAGATGAATGGATAAAGAAGATCTGGTCCATATATACAATGGAATATTACTCAGCCATCAGAAAGGATGAATACCCAACTTTTACATCAACATGGATGGGACTGGAGGAGATTATGCTAAGGGAAATAAGTCAAGCAGAGAAAGTCAATTATTATATGGTTTCCCTTATTTGTGGAACATAAGGAATAGCATGGAGGACATTAGAAGAAGGAAGGGAAAAATGAAGGGGGGGAAATCGGAGGGAGAGATGAACCATGAGAGACTATGGACTCTGAGAAACAAACTGAGGGTTCTAGAGGGGAGGGGGGGTGGGGGGATGGGTTAGCCCAGTGATGGGTATTAAGGAGGGCACGTACAGCGTGGAGCACTGGGTGTTATATGAAAACAATGGATCATGGATTACCACATCAAAAACTAATGATGTATTGTATGGTGAGTAACATAACATAATAAAATTTAAAAGAGTTAAAGAAAAAGAATATATGTAATTTATATGTAACATATGTAGCATAATAATACAGTAAACATTTCTGGAATCACCACCCAAATCTAGAACTAGACCATTTCTATTTGCATCCACCTATGTGTTTCTCCCATATCCACCCCTTCTGCTGAGGTAATTACATCTTTCCATGTACTTCTTTGCTTTGATCTAAATGTTTCTTCACATATGTATGTATGCCTAAAAATATAGAGTTTTGTTTTGTATGTTTGTTAACTTTACAAAAATATTTTTATGCTGAGACTTGCTTTTTTTCACTCAACATTGTTTTCAAGATTTATTCATGTCATTTTATGATACTGTAGTTTATTCATTTTCAGTGCTATATAAATTCCACTTTGAGAACATACCACATTTATTCATTTTCCTTTTGGATGGACTTTGGATTGTTTCTAATTTTTTGCTATTATGATCTGTACTACTATGCACATTTTGGCTTGTTTCTTGGTGCATATGTGCAAGAGTTCATTTAGGATGTGTATTGGGTAGTAGAAATGCTGGATTATATGAGAAATAAATGTTCAGGTTTACCAGATAAGACAAGAATGTTTTCTAGTGGTTATAGCACTGGGTGTTATACTCAACTAATGAATCATTGAACACTACATGAGAAACTAATGATGTACTATATGCTGGTTAACTGACCATAATAAAAAAAAAAAATAAAGTGGTTATAGCAATTCCCACTCATCAGGAACAAATAAAAGTTGCTACTGATCCACATCTTTTTTTGTCCATGATATATGTTTCCTTTACTGTGAAATGACTGTCCATATTTTTCACCCATTTTTCCCCCCTTCTGGCTTATATGTCTTTTCATTTTTGATTTGTTGGCCTTTGCATACCTATATACTCTTCCTTTGCCTATGTGTTATGAAAACGTCTCCTCTAAATTCATGTCTTATCTTTTTCACTTTATTGAGGTATAATTGATACATAATAAACTGCACATATGTGAAGTGCATGATTTAATATGTTTTGAAGTATGTATATATTAATGAAACTGTTAGCACAATCAAAGTAGTAAACATATCCACTGCTCCTTAAAGTTTCCTCCTGTCTCTTGGTAATCCCTCCCACTCACCCCTTCCTGCAGTCCTTCCCCACTTCATTCCTCAGCAACGACTGATTTTTTTTTTCTGTCAGTATAGAATTAATTTGCATTTTCTAGAATTTTTATAATGTATTATAAAACATGAACTCACTTTTGTCTGATTTTTTTCACTTGATGTAATTATTTTGAGATCATCCATGTTGTGTGTTCCAATAGTTTGTTCCTTTTTATTGCTGAGTTGTATTCTTTTGTATGGATATGCCAAATGTGTTTATTCATTCATCTATTAATGGACATTTGGATTGTTTCCAGACTTGACATTTCATAGCGACATACATATTTTCTTTTCTCTTAGATAATGCCTAGAACATGAATAGTTGGATTATACATTAGTTGTATGCTTAACTTCTTAAGAAACTGAAAAAACTGTTTTTCAAAGTGGTTGTATTATATTTCATTTTCAGTATCAGAGTATGAGAGTTCCATTTCTTTCACATCCCTATCAGTGCCTGGTATGATCACTGTTTTTAATTTTAGCCATTCTAATAAATATGTAGAGGTATCTCATTGTGGTTTTGATTTTTCATTTCCCTAGTGACTAATGATGCTAAATATCTTTTCATGTGTTTATTTGCCATCTATTATTTTCTTCAGTGAAGTTCCTGTTCAAATCTTTTGGTCATTTTTCTATTGGATTGTTTGGTTTCATATGTGTTTTGAGAGTTCTTTATATATTCTAGATATATAAAGTATCTGAATTCATATTTTCATAAGTTCTAAAAATTTTATATCCATTATCTCTTTAAATATCACTTGTTATTTATTCTATTTTCTCCTTGAAGACATCTATTAGAAAAATATTGGACTTATCCATCCTGTACATAGTCAATTAATACTTTCATATATTCTATTTAACCTTCTCTTATCATGAATTCTGGCTAATTTCTTTGGGAATATTTCCCAGTTCTACTTTGTTTAATCTGCTGTTTAACCCATCCACTGAATTTTTAACTTTAAATAATTATACATTTTTCTAACATTCTATTATAAAAGTTTTCAAACAGCAAAATTATAAGAATACTACAGTGAGTATCTGTACACCTACCACATAGATTTTATCATTAGCATTTTATTATATTTGTTATATGTTATATCAATCCATGCCTCTAGCCATCCATTAATCTATTTTTAAAGAATTATATTTTTAATTTTTAGAAGTTACATTTGTTTCTTCTCATTTTGCTTGTTCACTCTTACTAGGTCTTGTTATTTGCTCATCTTTGTGAGTATGGCCATCAACACTTTACATAGGTTTTTTTTTGTTCTATATCAGAAAAGTCCAAAACCAATAATAACTGGGCATGTAACCTACTGTTTGTTGTTGCTGCTAAATTTCATTTATATTGACATGCCTTTCTGTTGGTTTGTGATCTTGATTATGAGCTCTTTTCTTGATCCTCATCTATGAGAGTCCTGCCACTTTGAGATTTCCTATAGAAAATATTTTCTTTTGCTGCTGCCAGTAGCAAATAGGGAGCCACCATCATAGAATTACTTCAGCATTCCTTGAGGATCTTGGCTCAGTGAGGAAGTTCAGGGCCAGCTTCCTTACCTTTACTTACTGATATGAGGCTCTGTATGCTGATAGTAATAATTCTGCCATAGGTATGTGTTCTCAGAACAACCCCATCCCTTTTGTATGTCAACTACCATTAATCCAACCTCCCAGCTGATCTGATTTCAGCTCAGGTTTTTTTTGTGTGTGTGTATATGTGAAAAATCATTCTTGGAGACCTACCCCATCTGCTGCAACATCCGTAATATTTCAAAGTGCCTAGTTAATCTGAAGAGCACTTAGTCAGCCATAGTGTCAGAAGCAGATGTCATCAAAAACACTTTTTTCATATATTAGAAAGTTGCAAAATGTAACTTTGTGTGATAATTTTTAATCCCATTTACATTCTAAATCTGAAAATGGATTTATGAAAGCATTCATTTTGGGGGCCCTTTGGGCAGGTTTCTAACAGTGATTATGTAATACCTTTTATTTATTTATTTATTTTAAAAAGATTTTATTTATTTTTTTGAGAGATAGAGTGTATGCATATGAGCTGGGGGTAGGGGCAGAGGAAGAGGGAGAAGCAGACTCCCCACTGAGCAGGGAGCCCAATATGATGGGGGCTCAATTCAGGACCCTGAAATCATGACCTGAAGTGAAGTCAGACACTTAACTGACTGAGCCACCCAGATGCCCGTATGTAATGCCTTTTAAAAAGGCAATTAAAGGGACACCTGGGTGGCTCAATCAGTTAAGCATCAGCCTTTGGCTCAGGTCATGATCCCAGGATCCTGGGATGGAGTTCGGCATTGGGCTCCTTGCTCAGCAGGGAGCCTGCTTCTCCCTCTCCCTCTGCCTGCTGCTCCCCCTGCTTGTGGCCCTCTCTCTCTCTGACACATAAATAAATAAAATCTTTTAAAAAATAAAATAAAAAGGCAATTAAAAATAACTTTTATTTTGGAGTAGTTTTAATGCTTACAGAATAGTTGCAAAGATAGTACAGAGAGCTCCAATGTATCCCAGACTCTCTTTCTCATATTGTTAATATCTTAGATTTACTGTGGCAACTAATAACAAATATTGATACATTATTATGAAATTAAGTCCATACTTTTTAGCTAATGTCCTTTTTCTGTTCCAGGATCCCGTCTAGGTTACCATATTACATTTATTTCTCGTGTCTCCTTGGGCTCTTCTAGACTGTGACAATTTCTCAGACTTTCCTCATTTTTTATTATCTTGACAGTTTACAGAGTACTGGTAAAGTTTTTTTGTCGACTGTTCCTCAACTAGGATTTTTCTGTCTTTCTCATGATTAGATTAGGGTTATGAGTTTTGGGGAGGAACACCACAGAGGTAAAGTGCCATTCTCATTACTTTTATAGGTTGCTTGCTATCAGCCTGACTCTTCAATGATGATGTTGGTCTTGATCACTTGATTGAGTTAGTGTTTATTGGGGTTCACCTCTGTAAAGTTACTCTTGTTTTCCCCCTTTTAATACTATATTCTTTGGAAGGAAGTCAGTATGCACAGTTCACACTTAAGGGGTGGAAAGTTATGCTTCATCTCCTTGAGAACAGTATCTAAATAAATTACTTGGAACTCTTCATCAAGGGAGATTGTCTATTTACATATCTACATACATTTATTCCTTCATTTATTCATACATGTATGCATATACCAGTATAGATTCATGGGTATTTATTTTATACTTTGGGTTATAAGCCAATACTACTGGCCATCTTTGGCTGCTCCTTCTTATAACTCTTATATTGTTTTGACATGTCCCCATTGTAGCAGGGGTTTTTTTTGGGGGGGGTAGTGTTTTCTCATTTATGGGTATTGCAAGATACTCTAGGCTCATCTTACTGTTTTTCCTGCTTCAGTAATAGAGTCAACCATTTTCTCAAGAAGCCCTGATACCTTTTATTCAAGCCATGATCTAGGCTCCAGGTGTGCTTGTTGCTATTGGATTGTTTTTCCTGCTAGGCCCTCTCAGCCTACAAATACATGACAAAGCTAGGAAACATATACATACATCATCATTTTTATTTCTATTCATAGTTTTCTATATCCATCTCACTCCTAACCCTTCTTCCTTTCCTCCTCTTCCTTCTTCTCTTCCTTCCTTCCACCCTCCCTCCCTTCCTTTAAAAATGTTTGAAAAAAAAAAATAAATAAAAATAAAAATGTTTGAATTCATATAGATAGTCCCAATCCTAATCCAGTACCACTTTATTTATTCATTATTCTTTACCAATTGTTGGAGAATGCAAAATAGAGGCCAAAATCTGGGTATTAATTGTGTTCATTCTTACTGGGGCTTCATTAATTCTAGGTCCTTTCAGCATACCAAGTAAGAAAATATATGTGTGTGTATTAACCTGTGTACATACAGATCTATAAATATTTCTATACATATCCATTTGTACCCATATTAAGCTAAACAGGAGTTTATAGTGGTGTCTCAAAATATAACCCAAAATCATAGGGATCATTCTAGTGCCCTCCTCTCACCTGTCCCCACCTACTTGTTTGTAAACTCCTACTCCAATAGTGAGAAACCTGGTTCCCACCATCTACCATCCATTTAATTGTTCAATTCTAATATATATGTACAGTGGTTCCAAAGTTGCTAACTTTCACTCATCATGGGAAACAAATTTGTTGACTAAAGAATAGAGTAGGATTCTTTTGTAATAATTCCTTTGTCTTTGGTTTTATGGTTTCTACTCATTTTCAGGATACTACCTTTTTCTCCTACTGCCTTCAGGGAGGTTATTTCACACATTTGTAATACAGTTAGATTCTTTTGTCACAGTCTGTGTTTCATCTTGGGATTCCTTGACCTCCTAAATGTTTTTTTAAAATTTGCATACATTAAGGTTTACTGTCTGTGCTGTAAAGTTCTATGGGCTTTAACAAATGCTTCATGTTAGGTGTCCACCAATGCAGTATCACTACAGAATATTTTCATCACCCTGTGCTTTACCTATTTAATCCTTTTCCCCACCCCCAGTACCTTTAGTGATCACTGATCATTTTACTGTCTTTTTAGTTTTGCTTTTTCTAAAATATTATACAAATGGAATCATATAATATGTAGCTTTTTTAGACCAGATATTTAAACTTAACATTTAAGATTCACCTGTTTTTACATGGATTGATAGCTCATTCCTCCTTATTGCTGAATATGGACTTACTACAATTTGTTTATTCAATGATTGAAGGACATCTTGGTTGTTTCCAGTTTTTGCAATTACAAATAAAGAATTCTCATGCAGATAAAAGTGCAATTTTCAAGATTTCCTTATTTTTGTTATTTTTCTTTGGGGTCACGTGTATGTAGTTCTTTTAGTCAGCAAAATTTTTCATATATACATACATGCAGAAGCTATTTATGTGATGGTACATGACATTTGATCCTTCCCTTACATTTTTTCACAGATATTCAAGAATTTTATGAGGTGACGTTGCTAAATTCTCAAAAAAAGTTGTGATCAGAAGATAGAAGAAGCCAATCAAGTTGCACAGAAATGGGAGAAGACATCCCTTCTTGCTCCATGCCATGATAACCTTCAAAAACCTGCAGAGGTATATATTGAAACATCTAAAAGAACTGAATAATATTATGACTTACATATGACAGTAAAGTGGTCACAGTCACAGTAGTAGTAATCATTACTGACAGATAGCAACAATAATAATATAAATGTAGTTATACTATACTATATGCAATATTTACATATAATTGTCCAGATTTTGCCAAGAAACAAAAAGGCATGGGAAGATATGATTCTTCACATTGTACAAGTGAGTTCTGTTATGAATATTGTGATAGTTTGAGTTGACTCAAGTCTAAGGCATTCTGGAATTTCAGAACATGGTTCCAGATGCAATATGGGAAGGAGAGGGGATTGGAAAGTGTGGTCTGTAGCTGTCATCTCCATAGTAGGGCCATATATCTTAGGGTGTTTTAAAATGACCCATTAGGTTTAGGAGCAAAATAATAGAACTTCCATTTATACTTTTTATCATATTCTTTATATTTTTAAAAATTTTGGATAAGTTATATAGTATATTAACAGTACTACATACACATTTAAAAATAAATATAAGGCTAGTAGAGTTCTGTGTTCAAATGGTTTTTATATATAGGATAATGAGGTCAAAATTTTGGAGGGTACTGTTGGAATCAACAGAGTAAGGCAAGTTGAGGAATGTTTCAGTTCATAACAGGATTAATATGGAGGCAGGGGCAGATCAATGATATTTTTAAGTGGCATTCAATACTTGGAAGGCAGGTAGTAGTACACACACACACACACGCGCACACACACACACACTGTCAAGACTGTGTAGTGAAGCTGACTTGGAAGCTACATGGAATCCTAATCAATGGCACTTTGCTGAATCTTTGGACTGTTAAGATTGAGGCCTATGATATGCTTTCTATCCTGCTCAGAATTGATTTAAAAAATGGAAGAGATTAAGAGATTAAGTCTGATGATTACCTTACTTATTTGAAGAAAAAGTTAATAATTGTTAATTGATACCACTATATAAAGTTTATAAATACTGAAAGTATTAAAAATCTTAATTTCAGGGCGCCTGGGTGGCTCAGTTGGTTAAGCGACTGCCTTCGGCTCAGGTCATGATCCTGAGTCCCGGGATCGAGTCCCACATCGGGCTCCCTGCTCGGCAGGGAGTCTGCTTCTCCCTCTGACCCTCCCCCCTCTCATGTGCTCTCTCTCTCTCTCTCATTCTGTCTCAAATAAATAAATAAAATCTTTAAAAAAAAAAAAAAGAAGAAAAATCTTAATTTCAGATACCTATAATCATTTTGACTTTTTAAGTCTTTTCTTCTGTAGAAATATATGTACATGAAATTTGTACAACAGAATATATAGCGTTTTTTATGACTTTTATATTTAATACTATACTAATAATATTTTCCTATATTATGGGAAATATTTTAAAGGCTATATAATAGTCCATCATTTGGAATTTACTTAAATAGTTCTCCATTCAATATTTAGGCTATTTCCAGTTCTCAGCTATGAATAATGCTATAATAGATATCTGTGTATATCAACCATTGTGTGTTTTCTGATGAAACTACTGCGTTCAAAGACATTGACATTTGTAAGTCTCTTGATATAAATTGTCAAAGTGCTTTGCAGAAAGATACTACCAGCAGTGTTTGAAAGGCATTATCTATACCCTCAGTAGTATTAATTATTTAAAATGTTAATCAAATTAATAGATAAAATTTGTTACTTAATGCTTTAGATTTCAGTTATTATTCATTATTGAGACTGAACTGTTTTGTTTTACCCTTTATTTTTTTATTGTAGCATAGTTGACACATGATGTTACAGTAGTTTCAAGTGTACAACATAATGATTTGACAACTCTATACATTATGCTATGCGCCCAAGTATAGCTATTATCTGTCACCATACAGCTCTATTACAATACCATTGACTATATTCCCTATACTATACCTTTCATCCCCTTGCTTTTTCATTCTATAACTGGAAACGTATACCTCCCACTACCCTTTACCCATTTTGCCCATCCCCCAACCCCTGCCCCTCTGGAAACCACCAGTTCACTATTTATGGGTCTTTTTTTTTTTTACTAGCTATTGGGTATTTATATTTCTTTAAGTTTTTATTTAAATTCCAGTTAGTTAACATGCAGTATAATATTAGTGTCAGGTGTGCAATATAGTGACTCAACACTTCGTACAATACCCAGTGCTCAACAAGTGCACTCCTTAATCTCCATTACCTATTTAACAACCCCCCCCCGACCTACCTCTCTGATAACCATCAGTTTGTTCTCTATAGTTTAGTTTATTTCTTGGTTTGCCTCTTCTCTCTTCTTTTTTCACTTTGCTCATTTGGTTTGTTTCTTAAATTCCAAACATGAGTGAAATCATATGGTATATTTCTTTCTCTGACTGATTTATTTCACGCAACACTCTCTAGCTCTACCCATATCATTATGAATGGCAAGATTTCATTTTTTTTATGGCTGATTAATATCCCATGGCATGTGTGTGTGTGTGTGTGTGTGTGTACCACATCTTCCTAATCCATTCATCAGTTGATGGAAACTTGAGCTGTTTCCGTAATTTGGCTATTGTAGATAATGCTGCTACAAACATTGGTGTGCATGAATCTCTTTGAATATGTATTTTTGTATTCTTTGGGTAAATACCTAGGAGTGCAATTGCTGGATCACAGGGTAGTTCTATTTTTAACTTTTTGAGGAATCTCAATATTGTTTTCCGGAGTGGCTGCACCAGTTTGCATTATTTTGATGAAGTCCAGTAGTTTATTTTTGCTTTTGTTTCCCTTGCTTCAGGAGATATATCTAGAAAGAAGTTGCTACCACTGATGTCAAAGAGGTTACTGCCTGTGTTCTCCTCTAGGAATTTTTACAGTTTCAGGTCTCACATTTAGATCTTTAATCCATTTGGAATTTATTTTTGTGTATGGTATAAGAAAGTGGTCCAGTTTCATGCTTTTCCCTGTTGCTGTCCAGTTTTCCCAGCATCATTTCTTGAAGAGACTGTCTTTTTTCCATTAAATATTCTTTCCTACATTGTCAAAGATTAATTTACCATATAGTTTTGGGTTCATTTCTCAGTTTTCTTTTCTGTTCCATTGATCTTTGTGTCTATATTTGAGCTAGTGCCATACTGTTTTGATCACTACAGCTTTGTAATATAACTTGAAGTCTGAGATTGTGATGCCTCCAGCTTTGCTTTTCTTTTTCAAGGTTGCTTTGGCTATTTGGGGGTTTTGTATCCCCTACAAATTTTAGGATTGTTTGTTCTAGCTCTGTGAAAAATGCTGTTGATATTTTGATAGAAATTGCATTAAATGTATAGATTACTTTTAGTATAGACATTTTAACAGTATTGTTCTTCCAGTCCATGAGCATGGGATGTCTTTCCATTTCTTTGTGTCATCTTCAATTACTTTCAGCAGTGTTTAATAGTTTTCAGAGTATGGTCTTTTACCTCTTTGGTTAGGTTTATTCCTAAGTATGTTATGGTTTTTGGTGCAATTGTAAATAGGATTGATTCTTTGATTTGTTTCTGCTGCTTCATTATTCATGTATAGAAATGCAACAGATTTCTGTATGTTGATTTTGTATCCTATGGCTTTACTAAATTCGTGTATCAGTTCCAGCATTTTTTTTGGTTGAGGTTTTGGGTTTTCTATAAAGAGTATCATGTCATCTGCAAATAGTGAAAGTTTGACTGCTTCCTTGCTGATTTGGATGCCATTTATTTCTTTCTGTTGTCTGATTGTTGTGGCTAGGTCTTGCAGTACTATGGTAAATGACAGTGGTGAGAGTGGATATCTCTGTGTTGTTTCTGACTTTAGAGGAAAAGCTCTTAGGTTTTCCCCATTGAGGATGATGTTAGCTGTCGGTATTTCATATAAGGCTTTTTTTATGTTGAGGTATGTTCCCCCCTACTTTGTTGAGGGTTTTTACCATGAATGGATGCTCTATTTTGTCATATGCTTTTTATGCAACTATTGAAATGATCATATGGTTCTCATCCTTTCTTTTATTAATATGGTGTATTACATTGATTGATTACAAATACTGAACCACCTTGGAGCCCAGGAACAAATCCCATTTAATCATGGTGAATGATTCTTTTAATGTACTGATGGATACAATATGCTAGTACTTTATTGAGAATTTTTGTGTTCATGTTCATCAGGGATATTGGCCTGTAGTTCTCTTTTTTGGTGGAGTCTTTGTCTGGTTTTGGTATCAGGGTAATGCTGCCCTCATATAATAAATATGGAAGTTTCCCTTCCATTTCTATTTTTTGGAAAAGTTTGGGGAGAATAGCTAGTAACTCTTTTTTTTTAAATGTTTGGTAGAATTTACCTGTGAGGCCATCTGGCCCTGGACTTTTGTTTGTTGGGAGCTCTTTTGATTACTGAATCAATTTCTCTGCTTCTTATTGGTCTGTTCAAGTTTTCTATTTCTTCCTGGGTCAGTTTTGGTAGTTTACGTTTCTAGGAATTTATCCATTTCTTCCAGGTTGTCCAACCTCTTGGCACATAGTTTTTCATAATATACTCATAATTATTTGTATTTCTGTGGTATTGATTGTTATTTCTCCTCTCTCATTTCTGATTTTATTTATTTAGGTCCTTTCTCATTTCTTTTTGATAAGTCTATCAGTTTTATTAATTTTTTCAAAGAACCAGCTCCTCATTTCATTGATCTGTTCTATTGTTTTTTAATTTCTATATCATTTATTTCTGCTCTAATCTTTATTATGGCCTCCCTTCTGCTGGCTTTAGGTTTTATTCACTGTTCTTTTTCTAGCTCCTTTAGGTGTAAGATTAGATTGTTTATTTGAGATTTTTCTGGCTTCTTGAGGTAGACCTGTATTGCAATAAGTTTACCTCTTAGGATCACTTTTGCTGCATCCCAAAGTCTTGGGGCCATTGAATATTTTTCTTTTCTTGGGGCCATTTTCATTTCTTTCCATATACTGTTTTTTATTTCTTCTTTGATTTCCTGGTTGACCCATTCATTCTTTAGTAGCATGTTGTGTAATCTCCATGTAGTTGTGTTCTTTCCAGATTTTTTTCTTGTGGTTGACTTCAAATTTCTTAGCATTATGGTTAGAAAAGATGCATGGTATCATCTCGATCTTTTTGTATTTGTTGAGGCCTGATTTGTGACCTAATATGTGATCTATTCTGGAGAATGTTCCATGTGCACTTTGAAAGAATTTATATTCTGCTGTTTAGGATGGAGTGTTCTGAATGTATCTGTTAAGTCCACCTGGTCCAGTGTGTCATTCAAAGCTATTGTTTCCTCACTGATTTTCTGTTTAGATGATCGTGTCCATTGATGTTAGTGGGTGTTAAAATCCCCTAATATTATTGTATTATTATCAGTGAGTCTCTTTATGTTTCTTATTAATTGTTTTATATATTTGGGTGCTCCCATGTTGGGTGCATAAATATTTACAATTGTTTTATCTTCTTGTTGGATTATCCCCTTTATGATTATATAATTCTCTTTTTTTGTCTTTTTATAGTCTGGTTTGTCTAATGTAAGTATTGCTACTCTAGCTTTATTTTTTATATCCATTTGCAAATGTTTCTCTTCCCCCTCACTTTCAATCTGCAGGGGTCTTTAGGTCTAAAATGAGTCTCTAGTAGGTAGCATATAGATGGGTCTTTTTTTTTTTTTTAAATCCGTTCTGACACTGTGTTTTTTGATTGGAGCATTTAGTCCATTTACATTCAAAGTAATTATTGATAGATATGTATTTATTGCCATTTTATTACTTGTTTTGTCATTGTTTCTGGAGATTTTCTCTGATCCTTTCTTGTTTTTGTCACTTTTGTTCTCTCCCCTGCATTTAAAGAGTCCCCTTTAATATTTCTTGCAAGGCTAGTTTAGTGGTCATAAACTCCTTTGCTATTTGTTTGTCTGGGAAACTCTTTATCTCTCCTTTATTCTCAGTGATAGCCTTGATGGATAGAGTATGCTTGGCTATAGATTTTTCCCAGTCAACACTTAGAATATATCATATACTGCCTTCTGGTTTGCCATGTTTCTGTTGAGAAATCAGCTAGCTTTATGGGTTTTCCCTTGTAAGTTAAGGACTTTTTTTTTTTTAGTTTTTGATGTGATCCATTGTTTTCGTATAACACCCAGTGCTCCATGCAGTACATGCCATCCTTAATACCCATCACCAGGCTAACCCATCCCCCCACCTCCCTCCCCTCTAAAACCCTCAGTTTGTTTCTCAGAGTCCATAGTCTCTCATGGTTCATCTCTCCCTCCGATTCCCCCCCCTTCATTTTTCCCTTCCTTCTCCTAATGTCCTCCATGCTATTTCTTATGTTCCACAAATAAGGGAAACCATATGATAATTGACTTTCTCTGCTTGACTTATTTCGCTTAGCATAATCTCCTCCAGTCCCATCCATGTTGATGTAAAAGTTGGGTATTCATCCTTTCTGATGGCTGAGTAATATTCCATTGTATAGATGGACCACATCTTCTTTATCCATTCATCTGTTGAAGGGCATCCCAGCTCGTTCCACAGTTTGGCTATTGCGGACATTGCTGCTATGAACATTGGGGTGCATATGGCCCTTCTTTTCACTACATCTGTGTCTTTGGGGTAAATACCCAGGAGTGCAATTGCTGGGTCATAGGGTAGCTCTATTTTTAATTTTTTGAGGGACTGCCACAGTGTTTTCCAAAGTGGCTGTACCAACTTGCATTCCCACCAACAGTGTAAGAGGGTTCCCCTTTCTCCACAACCTCTCCAACATTTGTTGTTTCTTGCCCTGTCCATTTTTGCCATTCTAACTGGTGTAAGGTGGTATCTCAGTGTGGTTTTGATTTGAATTTCCCTGATAGCTAATGATGATGAACATTTTTTCATGGGTCTGTTAGCCATTTGTATGTCTTCTTCAGAGAAGTGTCTTTTCATGTCTTCTGCCCATTTTTTGACTTGATTATTTGTTTTTTGGGTGTTGAGTTTGAGAAGTTCTTTATAGATCTTGGATACCAGCCCTTTATCTGTAGTGTCATTTGCAAATATCTTTTCCCATTCTGTGGGTTACCTCTTTGTTTTGTTGACTGTTTCCTTTGCTGTGCAGAGCTTTTTATCTTGATGAAGTCCCAAAAGTTCATTTTTGCTTTTGTT
>NC_058413.1:64734556-64782691 GCF_002201575.2 Neomonachus schauinslandi | reverse complement strand
TGTCCAATTTTCCCAGCACCATTTATTGAAGAGACTGTCTTTTTTCCATTGCATGTTTTTTCCTGCTTTGTCAAAGATTATTTGACAATAGAGTTGAGGGTCCATATCTGGGCTCTCCATTCTGTTCCATTGGTCTATATGTTTGTTTTTATGCCAGTACCATGCTGTCTTGGTGATCACAGCTTTGTAATATAGCTTGAAATCGGGCAACATGATGTCTCCAGCTTTGTTTTTCTTTTTCAACATTTCCTTGGCAATTCGGGGTCTTTTCTGATTCCATACAAGTTTTAGGATTGTTTGTTTCCAGCACTTTGAAAAATATCATTGGAATTTTGATCGGGGTGGCATTGAAGGTCTAGATTGCTCTGGGTAGCATAGATATTTTAACAATGTTTATTCTTCTGATCCATGAGCATGGAATGTTTTTCCATCTTTTTGTGTCTTCTTCAATGTCTTTCATGAGTGTTCTATAGTTCCTAGAGTATAGATCCTTTACCTCTTTGGTTAGGTTTATTCTGAGGTATCTTATGGTTTTTGGTGCTATTGTAAATGGAATCATTTCTCTAATTTCTCTTTCTACAGTTGCATTGTTAGTGTATAAGAAAGCAACTGATTTCTGTGCATTGATTTTGTATCCTGCCACATTACTGAATTGCTCTATGAGTTCTAGTAATTTGGGGGTGGAGTCTTTTGGGTTTTCCACATAAAGTATCGTATCATCTGCGAAAAGACAGAGTTTGACTTCTTCTTTGCCAATTTGAATACCTTTTATTTCTTTTTGTTGTCTGATTGCTGTTGCTAGGCATACTAGTACTATGTTGAACAATAGTGGCAAGAGAGGACATCCTTGTCATGTTCCTGATCTTAAGGGAAAGGCTCTCAGCTTTTTCCCATTGAGGATGATATTTGCTGTGGGTTTTTCATAGATGGATTTTATGAACTTGAGGAATGTTCCCTCTATCCCTATATTCTGAAGAGTTTTAATCAGGGAAGGATGCTGTATTTTGTCAAATGCTTTTTCTGCATCAATTGAGAGGACCATATGGTTCTTCTCTCTCCTCTTATTAATATGTTCTATCACATTGATTGATTTGCAAATGTTGAACCACCCTGGCATCCTGGGGATAAATCTCACCTGCTCATGGTGGATGATCCTTTTAATGTATTGTTGGATCCTATTAGCTAGGATTTTGTTGAGGATTTTGGAATCCATATTCATCAGGGATATTGGTCTGAAATTCTCCTTTTTGATGGGGTCTTTGCCTGGTTTGGGGATTAAGGTAATGCTGGCCTCATAGAATGAGTCTAGAAGCTTTCCTTCTGTTTCTATTTTTGAAATAGCTTCAGGAGAATAGGTATTATTTCTTATTTGAATGTTTGGTAGAATTTTCCAGGGAATCCATCAGGCCCTGGACTCTTGTTTTTTTGGGAGGTTTTTGATCACTGCTTCAATCTCGTTGCTGGTTATTGGCCTATTCAGGTTGTCAATTTCTTCCTTTTTCAGTCTTGGCAGCTTATAGGTTTCCAGGAAGACCTCCATTTCATCCAGATTGCTCAGTTTATTGGCATATAGTTGTTGATAATATTTCTAATAATTATTTCTATTTCCTTGGTGTTAGTCATGATCTCTCCCCTTTCATTCATAATTTTATTAATTTGGGTCCTTCCTCTTTTCTTTGGGAAAAGTCTGGCCAGTGGTTTATTGATCTTATTAATTCTTTCAAAAAACCAGCTTCTAGTTTCATTGATCTGATCTACTGTGTTTCTGGTCTCTAATTCATTGATCTCTGCTCTAATCTTAATTATTTCTCTTCTAATGCATGGCTTAGGCATCGTTTGAGGCTTTTTCTCTAGATCTTTAAGGTGTAGAGTTAGTTGGTGAATTTGGGATTTTTCTATTTTTTTGAGTGAGGCTTGGATGGCTATGTATTTTCCCCTTAGGACTGCCTTTGCAGTATCCCATAGGTTTTGGACCTATGTGTTTTCATTCTCATTGGTTTCCATGAATTGTTTAAGTTCTTCTTTGATTTCCTTGTTGACCCAAACATTCTTGAGCAAAGTGGTCTTTAGCTTCCAAGTGTTTGAAGTTCTTCCAAATTTTTTCTTGTGATCAAGTTCCAGTTTTAAAGCATTGTGGCCTGAGAATATGCAGGAAATAATGTCAATCTTTTGGTATCAGTTGAGACCTGATTTGTGACCCAGTATATGGTCTATTCTGGAGAAAGTTCCATGTGCCCTCGAGAAAAATGAGTATTCTGTTGTTTTAAGGTGGAATGTTCTTTATATACCTAGGAGGTCCATCTGGTTCAGTGTGTCATTCAAAGCTCTTGTTTCCTTGTTGATTTTCTGCTTCGATGATCTGTCTATTGCTGAGAGTGGAGTATTGAGGTCTCCTACAATTAACATATTGTTATCAATATGACTCTTTATTTTGGTTAACAGTTGGCTTATATAGTTGGCTGCTCTCATGTTGGGGGATAGATATTTACAATTGTTAGATCTTCTTGTTGGATAGACCCTTTAAGAATGATATAGTGTCCTTCTGTGTCTCTAACTACAGTCTTTAGTTTAAAATCTGATTTGTCTGATATAAGTATTGCTACCCCAGCTTTCTTTTGAGGTCCGCTGGCATGGAAGATGTATCTTCATCCCTTCATTTTCAGTCTGGATGTATCTTTAGGTTCAAAATGAGTCTCTTGTAGACAGCATATAGATGGGTCCTATCTTTTTATCCAATCTGCAACCCTTTGACGTTTTATGGGAGCATTTAGGCCATTCACATTGAGAGTGATTATTGAAAGATATGAAATTATTGTCATCAAGTTGCCTGTGAAGACCTTGTTTTTATAGATTGTCCCTGTAAATTTCTGTTGTATATCACTCTTGGGGTCTTTCTCCTTTTATAGAACCCCCTGTAATATTTCTTGTAGGGCTGCCTTAGTGGTCACATATTCTTTTAGTTTCTGCCAGTCTTGGAAGCTCTGGATCTCTCCATCATTCTAAATGACAGCCTTGCCAGATAAAGTATTCTTGGCTGCGTGTTCTTCTCGTTTAGTACGGTGAATATGTCTTGCCAACCCTTTCTGGCTTGCCAGGTCTCTGTGGATAGGTCTGATGTTATTCTGATGTTCCTCCCTCTGTATGTAAGTAATCTCTTCCCCCTAACTGCCCTTAAAGTGGTTTCCTTGGTTCTAAGATTTGCCAGTTTTACTATTACATGCCAGGGTGTTGGCCTGTTTTCCTTGATCATGGGAGGGGTCCTCTCTGCCTCTAGGACGTGAATGTTTGTTTCATTCCCCAGATTAGGGAAGTTCTCAGCTACAATTTGCTCAAATATATTTTCTAGTCCTCTCTCTCTCTCAACCCTTATGGGATTCCAATAATTCTGACATTGGAATGCTTCATGGTGTCATTTATTTCTCTGATTCTATTTTCATGGATTCTGAGTTGTTTTCCCTGGCCTCCTCTTTTCAATTTTAATCTATTAAATTGTCTTCCAGGTCACTAATTCGTTCTTCTGCCTCACTTACCCTAGCTGTTAGATTATCTATATTAGCTTGGATCTCATTGATAGCATTTTTAAGTTCTGCTAATTCAGCTTTCATTTCTGCCCTTAGGGACTCTATGTTGCCATTAATTGATTTCTCCATTCTAGCCATTGTCTTTAGAATTGCTAGCCTGAATTCCATCTCTGACATCTTGGTTATATCTGCATCCATTTGTAAATCTGTGGCATAAGTCATAATCTCTGAGTCTTTCTTATTTTGGGGGTTCCTCCTCCTAATCATCTGTTGAGGGGTGGTTGAGGGAATGTATAGAGTCCAAATTATTGGCCACAACCCAAGCAAGATGCACCTGTTTTCTAGGGACCTTAGGGTTGCTGGCCTCTTGTTCTCCCAGCCTGTCTTCTGGGGGAGGGGCCTGCCATGCTGTTACTCAGGCAACCCTGTTTGGGCAGAGTTCTCCTGCCCCCGTCTGGAGGGGAATGGGCTTAGTGGGAACTGTTTTTTGGGGGGCTTTTGTTCTCTGGCAGCTTTCCCTGGCAACTTTCCACATCTCTTCCAAGAGTCAGAGCAGAAGAGACCAATTCCAACCCTCTGCCTCAGAGCAGAGAGATCGCAGTCTGTTCTTCAGTGAGCTCTCCAGGCCACGGTCTCTCCATTTCTGTCTGTGCTGCTATAAACTGCAGTGGCCTGGGTTGTGTGCCCCTCCGCAGCGCTCCCAGTCCTGCCTCCAGGTCGAGGCACGTCTCTCCCCTTCATGCCTCTAAAACTGCCAGCCGCCCACAGTTCACATGCATGATCCCACCACTCTGGTTTCCATCTAAAGTCCTTTCCCCGCCAGTATCAGTCTGCAAGTCTGTGCCTGGTCCCCAGAGTGGGAGGGTTTCACTCACCAGCGGTGTAGGATCCCCACAGCCAGGCTCCCTCCCGCTGCCATTTATCCTCTGATATCTGCCCACAGAATCACGGCTCCCCTCTTTGTACCTTGAAACCAACCACCTGCAATATTCTGTTTGTAGAGATCCAGATCTTCTTACATCTCAGGCTGAGTTCATGGGTGCTCAGAGTGGTCTGTTAGATATCCAGCTCAATTCCTGGGACCAGTTGGAATAGGGTCACCTACTCCTCTGCGATCTTTTTTAAACACCAAGGACTTTTTTTTTTTTTAAGATTTTACTTATTCATAGAGAGAGAGAGCACAAGTGGGCAGAATGACAGAAGGGTGCCAAGCTGGGAGCCCAACATGCGGCTTGATCCCAGGACCCTGAGATCATGACCAGAGCCAAAGGCAGATGCTTAACTGACCCGAGCCACCCAGCACCCCAAGTTAAGGACTTCTTTTGTCTTGCTGTTTTTAAGATTTTTTTTTTTGATCAGTATCTTTTGCAAATTTAATTACCACATGTCTTGGTGTTGGCCTGCTTTTGTTGATATTGATGGAAGTTCCCTGTCTCCTAGATCTGAATGTCTGTTTCCTTCCACTTTTGGCTATTATTTCTTAAGTAAATTTTCTGCCCTCTTATCTCTCTCCTCTTCTTCTGGAACTCCTGTAATACAAATGTTATCATGTTTGATGAAGTCACTGAGCTCCTTAAGTCTATTCTAGTGCTGTACAATTGTTTCTTTTGTTTAGCTTCATTATTTTCCATTATTTTCTGTTGTAGATCACTAATTCATTCCTCTGCTTTCTCCAGCTTGCAATTCATTTCATCAAGCCCATTTCCAGTATTATTTATTGTATTGTTCATCTCTGATTCTTTTTTAACTCTTTTATCTTTGTTGTAAGGGTCACTGATGTCTTCTATTCTTTTCTCAAATCCAGTGGGTATCCTTATGATTGTTCCTTTAAATTCACCATCAGGCATATTCCTTTTATTTATTTCACTTAGATCTCTTTTTGTAGCCTTATGTTGTTCTTTCATTTGGGATAAATTCCTCCATCTTGGTATTTTGTCTAAGTCTCTGCCTTCTTCTCTGTGTTACAAACGCCTGTAATATCTCCTGCTCATGAAAGTAATGGCTTTATGAAGAAGTCATGTAGTGGCCAGGATATGGCACTTCAGGGAGTGTCTCTTGTGTGTGCTGTATGTGTTCTGCTATTGCATTTTGGCTGCTCTATCCCTCAGGCCAGTCATCTGCAGTGGCCCTTCTTGCCTGCTGTGGACAGTGTTTGGGCCCTGGCCCAAATATGGTGACTTTTAACTAGTTGTGCTCTGGTCTGCTTGTTAAATGAGACCTGACACCAACTCCACCAGAACTGAGGCCCTGCAGAACTCTCTGGTTGGGAGATATGGTGTGGGCAGGGGTTTATGCTGGTCTTCTGGGGGAGGAACCCATCATGCTCAGACTGAGGCAAGCTTGACTGAGAAGGATAGTCCTGGTAGAGCATAGGGTGTTGGGCCTTGGTATAAGGAAGTTGAGAAGACAATGTTGGCACTGTACTGCTTCCCATGGGTTGTTCTGTGTTTATGCTGAGGGGCAGTGGCAGCAAATAGTGGCAGCCAGCTCCCTCTTTCTTGCAGACGTGTCTCTGTGAATGCTCCCTCCCAGGGACATTCTCCAAGAGGAGCAAATGATCTCTCTGCTATGTGTCCCAGGCATTCTTCAAATTGCTTTTTCCATGCTGTCTGCCCTCATGTGTCGACTTCCGAGAGTTGTGGCGAAGAAACTGAGAAAAAGAAACGACAGTATAGCGAGGCACAGGGGACCCCAAGCAAACAGCCCGAGGTGCCAAGGTTTATTTTTCATACTCTTATATACCTTCTACAGCAGGGGTGTAGTAAGGCACATTCCTCCATGTATACAGGATTAGTTAAGCATGTAAGAATCTTTAAAACAGAATAAAGGAACAAAGAGGGGAGTGCCCAGTGTGCTGTTTACAGGACAAGGGAACAAAGAGGGGAGTGCACAGTGTGCTGTTTACAGCTGGCTTCCTATCTACAAAACATCTTCTGCTGCATACTTTGAAACTGACCACACACATCCCAAAGGCATTTCACCCTGATCCTTTCGGGTTATTTTTAACCCTGTAATCTGGAGTTTTCTCAGAGATCTCGGAGTCTGAGTGAACATGCACCAGTGGTTGTTGTGGCATTCTGTTTCCCACAGCTCCCCCCCTCTTTTTTTTCAAATTAGCCACTGTCGTAAGCACTCTGTGATGGAGATTTTGGGCACTCGTTTTTTGAGGGTACATTATCCGGGATCCAGACCCCCATACAGGCCTGGAGAAGAAGGATGGATTCCATACTGTGCAGAGGCGCATGTCACCACCACTAACATAGCCAGGAACAAATGTTCAGGGGTTTTAGTAGATCTGGTCATCTCCAGGACTTGCTCCACCCTCTGACTGAGGGTCTTCAGTTGCCCCCAAGTTGGGGGTGTTGTCGGGGGCAATTTTCATTTTCGAGGTCTCTTCAAGGAGAGTGTTGCCATCTCTCAGACAGGGTGTTGGGTAGTCAATCCCTGCAGCAGCTGAGACACCTCTTCTGTTGTCTTTATCGCTGGCCCTGGGCCGGACTTTCTGAAGAGGTATCCAAATTGCTTGACTGGATCCATCTGAAATGACACAAGCATAACCAGGGCCTTGGGTAATTAATTTCCTGGGCAACCAATTATTTTCCTCATTTTTTATCCACATGGGTGCATCCTGAGCTGAGATTGAGGCTGGTGAGAAATGTTTGTCAGCTCTAGTATATGGTTCTCCTTGGGGTAAGTTTAAAAAATTTAAAATAAATAAGGTTTGTGCCATGACATCTCGGGAGGAGATTCCCCCTTTTGTTTTAGAAATAGTTTTATGCAGTTGTTTTTTAGTGGTGGCATGTGCCCTTTCCACTACAGCTTGTCCCTGAGGATTATAAGGAATACCCGTGATATGCTGTATTTGCCATTCTGCAAGGAATTCTCGTACTTTTTTGCTAGTATATGCTGGGCCATTGTCTGTCTTGATACAAGTAGGTAACCCCATAATAGCGAAACATTCAGGCAAATGAGAAATAACATGCCCAGCCTTTTTTCCTGTCAATGGAGTAGCATGAAGAAATCCTGAAAAAGTGTCTATTGTAACATGCATATACGAGAGGCATCCAAAAGGGGGAAAATGAGTAACGTCCATTTGCCAAATACAATCAGGAGCTGTGCCTCTGGGATTGATGCCCGCTGGATGCTCAGTTAAATGTAGAGGTTGACAAATAGGACAGGAAGAGACTATTTGCCTGGCAGAGCGTAAGGGTATTTTATAGTGTGAATGAAGATGGTTGGCGTTGGTATGAAGATGGGCATGTTCTGCTTGTGGAGTTTCAAAAACAGGAGTAGCCAATAAATCAGCAGACTGATTTCCCTGTGTAAGAGGTCCAGGGAGGTTAGAATGAGAGCGGATATGAGTAATGAAAAAAGGGTGAGTTCGAGATTGAATTTCTAATTGTAATTCCTGAAGCAAAGGGTTAATGATAGAATGAGTTGTGGAAATGAGAGCTGTTTCCAAAGGTGCAAAAATGCCAACTATGTAAGCAGAATCAGATACGATATTTGTAGGATAATGAACATTCTGCAATAAAAACAATAAAGCTGCAAGTTCGAACTGTTGAGCAGAAGTGTAAGGGGTTTTTATGGAGCACTGAATAGCAGGGCCCCAGACTCCGGCGTGCCCGGAGGAAGAGCCACCAATAATGTATGTAGGAGCTGAGGGGATTGGGACATTACGAACTACGAGATTTATAACCCAGGCAGTGTGCTTTAGGAAGTCCCATAGTTTACCTGATGGATAGTGGCAACATATGCGCCCAGTATAATCTGCAAGAGATATTTGCAGATCAGTAGAGAAGGGAAGGACTTCCTTAAAAGATGTGGAAGAGATAGGTAAAAGAGTGAGCGCTGGGTTGAAACCAAGAATTTGAATAGAATGCTTTCATCCTTGAAGAATGAGTGAAGCGACAGGAGTAACAGTTCGAGAAGTTTTTGTATGTAAAGTCACCCATTCGAGAGGTTTGTCTTCTTGCGCTAAGACACCAGTCAGAGAATGAGGGGTAGGGAAAATAAGCAGCAGGAGGAGAGAATCATCATACCTGTAAGCAAAGGCAGTTTTTAATCGCTCCTCAACAAACTGCAATTCAGCCTCTGCCTCTGAGGATAGAGTGCGAGGACTATCTAAAGCAGAATCACCTTGTAAAGTGTTAAATAAATTTTGTAATTTATAAGTTGGAGTCCCTAGGAGAGGACGAATCCAGTAAATGTCTCCTAGGAGTTTCTGAAAATCGTTAAGAGTAAGGAGGGTATCCCTACGAATTTGCATTGTTTGAGGTTTCACTGTGGTTCTATCTACCACTGTGCCTAGATAAGAAGCTGGAGTAGTTGTTTGGATCTTCTCTGGGGCTATTATGAGACCAGGGGAAGTCAAGTGTTGAGAAGTGGCCTGATACACATTTTGTAATTCGGTTTCAGTTTGTGATGCCAGCAAAATCTCATCCATATAATGAATAATGTAGGACCGAGACTTTCTAACAGGTCGGAGGACCTGGCCAACATAATACTGACACATAGTAGGAGAATTAGTCAGGCCTTGTGGCAAAACTGTCCATTGATATCGTTTCACTGGTTCCTTATTGTTAGTGCTGGGAATAGAAAAGGCAAATTTCTCCTTATCCTCAGGGTGAATGGCTATGGTATAGAAACAATCCTTAAGATCTATTATTATCAATGGCCATTGTTTGAAAACAGCTGTAGGAGTGGGTAACCCAGGCTGCAAGGCACCCAAAGGCTCCATGATGGGATTAACATTCCGAAGGTCTATTAAGAGCCTCCATTTGCCTGATTTCTTTCTGATTACAAAAATGGGAGAGTTCCAAGGAGATTGCAACAATATGTCCTGCCTGCAATTGCTCTTGAACAATTTGCTCTAAGGCCTGCAAATTTTCTATCGGAAAGGGCCATTGAGGAATCCAAACTGGGGAAGAAGTTTTCCACGTATTTTAATAGGGGCAGGCCTCTTTTCCTCAATGGCCCCTAGAAAAAAGGGGTAACCCAGTCCAGCCCTATGAGTTTGTCCTTGGGCAATGATAGCCTCCTTTATTCCTTGATGTTGTCTGCCTAAGCCCTGTCCTGGCTTATAGCCCATTTTTGTCATGATTTGATTAACTGGTTGATCTGGGGGGATGATTAGCTCGGCTCCCCATTGTTGCAAGAGATCTCTTCCCCAAAGATTAATGGGGGTACTTAAGATGAAAGGCTGGATAACTCCTTCTAATCCATCTGGTCCCTCACATTTAAGTGGCACACTACTTTGTTGAATTTCTTCTGCCGTCACAAAACCTATTCCTTCTACCGAACTAGAGGTTGCTTGCATGGGCCAGGTATTAGGCCAATGCTGGGAGGCTATTACTGAAATATCGGCTCCAGAATCTACTAGACGTGAGAAAGTTTTTCCCCAAATTTTGAGAGTCATAGAAGGGCGGTCAGTCTGAGTCAATAATGAAGTCCATTTAACCATAAAAGGATCAGTACTACCAAATCCTCCTCGTCTGATCTGTTGGGACTGACCAATTTGCACAGAGGCCAATAATAATAACTGAGCAATTCTATCTCCCCCCTTAAAGGTCCAAGGAACCCGAGTGTGTGCGACCACCATTATTTCTCCCTCATAGTCAGAATTTATTACTCCAGTCATCACCTGGATTCCTTTAAGATTTAGGCTAGATCTTCCTAGCACAAGACCCACGGTTCCTCGTGGTAAAGGTCCGTAATAACCCATGGGTATTTTTTGCGGCCCGAGACCAGGGTGAAGATTTACTGTAAAAGGAGTGGTTAAATCTAATGCGGCACTTCCCTGGGTGGCGGGACTGAGTGATAACACGGAGGGTTTATGTGCGCAGCAGGAAGTTGCTGCTGGAGAGGTGACATATTGAATCCCCCGTTGTTGTTCGGGGCCTGGGGGTGGCCCCGCATCCCGTTTCCTGACCTTAATGGGAGTGGGTTACCTTGCCTGTCAAATTTGGATGTGCATTCCTTGGCCCAATTTTTGCCTTTGCCACAATGAGGGCAGAGGCTAGGGGCAGTATTAAAAGGAGAATTGGCTCTAGGGTTGGGGGGCTTTACGGCATTCCTTCTTGACATGTCCTATTTTTCCACAATTATAACATTTTATATCCTGTTGTTTTTGTAAGACCATGAGCTGAAGGGAGGCTATCCGAGCTTGATGTGTAAGAGTGATTTCAGATACCTGCGCTGTGGCTACAGGTGGAGTGTTAACCAGCTGCTCTCGAACATCTGAAAAGGGCCAGAGCCTGTGAGCATTTCAAAAGAAATATGATGCATGGCTGTGTTAGCCCGATTTGCCTGGGCTTTCATATAGGCAGCATCCCATAATCACATTTTCCATTGTAATAAATCCTGTGGCTTAAGGCAAGCCCATGCAACCATGTGCCAATCATGAGGAATCCATTCCCCAGAATTTGCCCAAGCTTTCAAAATCTCTATAGTATAAGGGGCTGTGGGTCCATACAAGTGGCAAACTTTCTTTAGTTCCCTTAAAGCATTTAAATCTAATCCCTCATAGACGGGACCAGCAGCTTGTGTTCGGTCTATGGGAAAAGCCATAAATAGATCATTAGCCCCTTGCCATTGGAGTTCCTTTTTGAGAGGTGAGAGAGCTAGAGGGGATCTTTTAAGAGGGAATAAATCTATTGTGGAGGGAGGTTGATCATCTTTGGTGGGGTCCTTGGTTAAAAGCGGAGGGGCCGTGGGTGATGGCCGGGACTGTGAAGCCGCGAAAATTTTTTTACTTTCAGTCTTAGCCTTTTCTAAAGTCTCATTGTCTAATTCATATGTATGTAAAGAGTTGGTAGTTTCTTTAGCAACCTCAGCCGGGGATAACTTATCCCCAGTTTCCATAGTATTGATCACCACTCATACTAAAGCCCAAATGGGCCAGAAATCAAGGGGAATCGTTTCACCCTGTCTCATAGCCTTCAAGACACTATTTTTCACTCGGACCCAAGTCTCCTCATCTAAGGAGCCTTCTTCCAGAAACCAAGGATTATATTCAACTACTGTTTCCAAACATTTTTCTATGCGCTGCTTAGTAACTTTAGCTCCATATTCTTTAAGAAAATGATGTATCAATGCAGCAAAACTTGATGCTTTCAAATTTGATTGCCCCATAACCCTGTAATAAACTTTCCTACTTACCACCTTCTGTAGGGTTCCTATCGCTGGCCGATCACTCCTCGATGGGGGCTTCAGGTCCCTGTTCGGGTGCCTCTTGCCAACCTCTGAGAGTTGTGGACCTGGGGCAGCGAAGGAACTGAGAAAAAGAGACGACAGTATAGTGAGGCGCAGGAGACCCCGAGCAAAAGCCCGAGGTGCGAGGTTTATTTTTCATACTCTTATATACCTTCTACAGCAGGGGTGTAGTAAGGCACATTCCTCCATGTATACAGGATTAGTCAAGCATGTAAAAATCTTTAAAACAGAATAAAGGAACAAAGAGGGGAGTGCCCAGTGTGCTGTTTACAGGACCAGGGAACAAAGAGGGGAGTGCACAGTGTGCTGTTTACAGCTGGCTTCCTATTTACAAAACATCTTCTGCTGCACTTTGAAACTGACCACACATGTCCCAAGGGCATTTCACTCTGATCCTTTCAGGTTATTTTTAACCCTGTAATCTGGAGTTTTCTCAGAGATCTCAGAGTCTGAGTGAACATGCACCAGTGATTGTTGTGGTATTCTGTTTCCCACATTCATGTTGTTTGCCTGCCTTTTCTCCATGAGCAGGACAGTATTTTCAAAATGGTGCTAAAATTCTTACTGTTTTGTAAGAGCATTTTATTTATGAAATATGCCACGATATTGTCATAATTATCACAATATTTCTTGTTTCTTTTTTTTTTTTTAAAGATTTTATTTATTTATTTGAGAGAGAGAGTGAGAGCGAGAAAGAGCACAAGAGGGGGGAGCGGGAGAGGGAGAAGCAGACTCCCTGCTGAGCAGGGAGCCCGATGCGGGACTTGATCCCGGGACTCCAGGATCATGACCTGAGCCAAAGGCAGTCGCTTAACCAACTGAGCCACTCAGGCGCCCAATATTTCTTGTTTCTTGATCACTCTTCTGCTTATAGTGCTTTTTGACATTCAAAATATTTTTAATTTTTAAGTGATGAAATCTACCACCATTTTTTTTTTTTATTCTTTTTCATTCCAGTATTAGCTGTTCTCCTATACTTTTTCTAGGCTCTTATTGCCTTTTTTTTTTGAATCTCCTGAATTATTTTTAGTCAATTTCTAGATGCATGGTCCCATGCATATACCTAATTTTACATAAATGATAAAGCATATACTTTTTATCTTAAATTCAGTTTTTTTTTTAACTTTTCCATTTTTGCATGTTTTCCCTTTTACTCACTTCCTGTCTGTGCTGCGTTAGTTCCCTCCCTACATATGGGTAACCTATCTTAACAACTTAATGTGTTTATACCTTCTGCACTCATAAAATGTGTATTCATAAACATATACATGTATCTATATGTATATTTATATTTTATATATATCCATGCACACACATACACAGAATTATGAAAAGTAATTGTTTCTCAAAAAAATCTTCATTTTATATGAATGTTTCTTCAGATTGGTATACCTTTAATTAGTTTTTCTGATGGATGCATAATTTCATAATATGGATGTATCATAATTTATTCAGTATTCACCCTTCAATGTCAATTTATTGTTTTCAGTTTTCTCCCATTGTTATTAATGCTACAATCTGATGATTGCATGTATTTCTGAACATATTGATACTTTTATTCTATAGGATAGATTCTTAGGGGTGGCATTATTGGCTCTAAGCATGTGCATACTTTTATCTTGAATAAGTGTTGCCAGACTGATTTTGCCTTTCATATTTTCACTAACAATGCATGTTGATACACTTTTACCTCACATCCATCCCAGCAATAGGTGTTGCTGCTCTTCTTAATTTTTACCAGTTTAATAGGCTTAGTGATACTTCATTTTTAACTTAATTTCCATTTCCCAGGCTATTAGTGAATTTGAGCATTGTTTTTTTATGTTTGTTGGCTATGTTAATCTGTTCTGTGAATTTATTCATATTCTTTTGTCATTTTTCTGTTGTATGTTTCTTTGTTGTCCATTTATATGGGCTATTTGTATATTCAAATGATTCAATTTATGTAATATTGCTATATACAGATTTTCTTAGGGATAAAATTTTTACATGAATTGTTATACATATGTAATGCCTTTGGTTTATATTAATATCCTTTCAACAAATACATCGGCTAGATAACTCATTTAAAAAGAAAAACAGAACTTTAGGCTGTTTATTCAGCGGTTATCTAAGATTATCTGATTGAATGCATATAAATCAAGACTTTTAATTGGCTTTTGAACAGATGCTGGTGATATAAAGATGAATGATGAGGAAAAAAAAAAAGAACCTGCATGGGTATTAGACTTACTTTTTAATGTCAAAATGGATAGGCAAGACAGAGTTAATGTGGTGTGGGTTTTCCCACTGAAGTTTTAGGGTTCCTTTTTAGTTCTGCCCTATTCATCTTAAAGATTTTATTTATTTGACAGAGAGAGACACAGTGAGAGAAGGAACACAAGCAGAGGGAGTGGGTAAGGGAGAAGCAGGCTTCCCGCCGAGCAGGGAGCCCGATGCGGGGCTCGATCCCAGGACCCTGAGATCATGACCTGAGCCGAAAGCAGACGCTTAACGACTGAGCCACCCAGGCGCCCCTGCCCTATTCATCTTAAAATCTCGTTTAGGAAGTCCTTATCCTTTAGTGATTTGAATATTGGCCAATTATATCCAAAACATAAGAACATGAATGCTCAATAACTCCAATTAGGGTGCTTCTGAAGTGAATTTGATTGTTCTTCCTTAATGGGTAATATGAGGCAAAGAGACAGATCTGGCTGGTCTGTCTCCTTGAAGACAGAGGTGGGCACAGTAGGAGAGTATCTCTTATTTGGGGTCTCTGTACTGGGCCAGGGCAACTGAGGATCTTGCTCTGTTGGGATTGGCTTTCCAAGGTCAAATTTTGGAGAGTCAGTCCAAATTAAATTATTGCTAAATTTGTTTAAATAAAGAACAGTAATTGAGAAGTGGAGCCAAAATGAATTTTATAACCAGAAAACCTTAAAATAAGGGACAACATCCTGCATAGATTCTGTTGATATGTGCACAGACTTGTTATTATTATTATTTTTTTAATTCTCATCTTGTATCCCTTCCTTTGAACAAACTGAGTTTATTTAAAGCATCTGGGAAGGACATATAAGTTCTTTAAGGGCAACAATCATGAATCTTCCTTATCTCTGATTCTTCATAGGCACAAGAGTGTTTATCATGTTAAGTTCAAGAAATAAATGTTGAACTAGAAAGAAGTCTCTCTAAGCCCATTGTCCAACTTCAGTCTGGCCATAGGGCTACTTGCCTATTCCATTATACTTCCCTCTTTCTGTTCTCTTAGCTGGGTCTCCCCAGGACGTAGGCTAGAATGGAGAAGAAAGAGGTGTGCCTTAGTTTATCAAAGCTGGCATAGGAAGTCATGGATAATATCCTCTGAAGCAACAAGAATGATATTCTTATGTGACTGGTACATTGGCTCTGGAAACAGAAGTTTCAAAAACACTTAAAGCAATGGAACCATCACTGGGATACTGATTTCAGTGGATTATATATGTGCTAGTACATTTATTTAACCAAAAAATTGGAGATTTAACTTACTGTTCTGTACTTTTTTTTTAGTAGAATCAAGTCAATCTTTTGAAGTCTTTTCAGACATGAAGAAAAAACCTGGTAGCATAAAAATGAAAATTTTAGGGCAAATAGCCATTAGATTGGGTATTTTAAAGACAGGTAGGCATCAGATGGCTTTTGGCTGCAAAATGTCAGTGATACTTTCATGCCAAGGAGGTGCCTGCCACCCCTAGTAGAAGGCTCCACAAAGAAGGGCACTATTGTACACTTGGTGTTTAGCACAGTGC
The DNA here is from genome assembly GCF_002201575.2 of Neomonachus schauinslandi. NCBI lineage: Eukaryota > Metazoa > Chordata > Mammalia > Carnivora > Phocidae > Neomonachus > Neomonachus schauinslandi. The sequence goes on along the minus strand of NC_058413.1, from coordinate 64,767,186 downwards.
CTGGCACAGGAGGAATCTTAATGAACTATAATACTGCATAGAATTTTTAACTTTATTTTTCTGTAAATCCACATGATGTTAGTATTAAGCTTTGAATCTGCTGAGAGGCAGAAAACATAATCTTCTCAGTTCTGGGTTTTCTCAAAGCATTTTTGCTTTACATTTAATCACTCCCACACTTTTGCTCCACCATCCTTTTTTTCTCAGAGGGAACAATTCCCTGATGCGTATATTTTGTCAGAACATCTCAGTGAAAGTAGAGAGACTGTATAATATTGTACATCACTGTGTTGAGGACAGTGCCTCAATGATTACTGGTAGATTGAATGATATTGGTGGGGGAGACATGCAGGGAAGCATCATGATCATCAATCAGCATCCACAATGAGAATTCCTGTTGGGATATTTCCTTTCTAATCTTTGAAAATCCTCACTCCTTTATGTTGGCATGTGCAGCTGAGATGCATGTTTCTACTTCATCTTTACCTATAAGGTATGCTCTACCATCTGCTCCTCTTCCTCATTTTAACCATAAAGCTTCTTCACTTAATTTTTTTTTTTAAATCTCCATCAGTGTTTCTCATGGCTACAAGAGTAAAAACTGGCAGCAAAATGACATTTGGCTGCTTCCTACTCTTCTTGGGGTACAGTGGGATTTAGTGAGGTTGCTCAGGCTCTTCTACTAGATATTCCTTTACCAGTGTTTTTATTTTATTCTCCTGTGCCCTATTGGTGCCAGGGAACTTCTTTAAAGACTTAGGATTGAGAAAAGGATGCAAGTTGAAGTGATTTTTGGCAGTTTCCTTTTCTCTTCTTTTATTCTTTTTCTCTTGCTCTTTAACATGAGTGTTTTGGACAGAGGTGGAGTGGGTAACTGGAAAGAAATATATTCCATTTGACTGCATATTCTTTTAAATCTTTCCAGTCTTACACCTGGATGATAGCTTTTAAATTTAAAAACAAGAATATGGTGTCTGTGCTCTCTATTGTTATGTCCTCTGGAAGCCTCTAATGCAACAATTCAAATGTAGGATGGTTAGGGTAAAAAGGATATGCAAGGAAAACCCATTATTAATAAGTCACTCTGTCCTTCTGCAACAGATGCAGAAAGATTTGCTGCTTTGATGGAAGATATCCTGTAACTTGAATTTTAATGTCTGGTTTGCTGCAGGAAAATTTGCTATGAGGAAAAGAGGATGGTAGATAGAAATCTCTTAATTAGCTTTTAAAAAACAAGAAAGTACAAATAAAGTGAACCCTGAATATCAACCACAGTTTTTTCCCCCAGTTTTACTGAGTTATAATTGACATAAAGCGCTAAGTTTAAGGTTTATAGGATAATAATGACATATATATTGTGAAATGATTATTACAATAAGTTTACTTAACATCATCTCATATAGTTACCAAAAAAAAGAAAAATGAAAAATGTCTTTTTTACTTGTGAATGAGAACTATTAGAATTTACTCTCAACAACTTTTCAAACATGCCGTACAGCATTGTTAGCTATAGTCGTCATATTGTGCATTATGTCCTCAGTACTTTTTAAACTTACTTTGTACCTTATGAAAAGTTTGCTTTTAAATATACTTGTGGGGGTGCCTGAGTTGCTCAGTCGGTTAAGTGTCTGCCTTCAGCTCAGGTCATGACCTCGGTGTTTTGGGATCAAGCCCGAGTTGGCCTCCCTGCTCAGTGGGGAGCCTGCTTCTCCATCTCCCTCTGTCTCCTGGCTTGTGCTCTCACTCTCTCTCTGTCAAATAAATAAATAAAATCATATATATATATATATATATATATATATATACACTTGTGAAAAATTCTGCATATCTGACCTCTCAATCCAACTCAGTAGTCTGATATTTTTTACTATGTGGTAATATTTCTATACTTTCAATTTTTGCTATAAAATAAGTTAGAGGTGGTGGAAAACTGAGATTGGGATTTTATCACATGTACTATGACATCTCATCGTATTTAACATAATTTTAAGTGATTTGTTTTCTACTGCCCTGTCTTCAAACAGTGTATTTGCAATCGAGATCACTTTATAAAAGTAAGGTCTTTAGCATTTCTGGTGAAACATAGACATACAGTGTCACTCCTTTGTCAAAGCCTCCCGGTGTCTTCCCACTCAAGTATAAGCTAAGTTCCTTGTGATTGCCTGTAGAGCTCTACCAGTCATGACTTCAGTTATCTCTCTGATTTAATCCTACTACTCTACTCCTCACTCACACCTGTCTGGCTTCCCTAGTCTCCTCACTGTTCCTTAAACACATAGAGCCTTGATTTCTTTGACTTGCTTTGTCCTTCAGGAATAGCCTGAAATTCTGTTTTTCTAGATATCTGCATGGGAGGGTGGTGAACTCTTTCAAGTTTTTAATGTTACCTTTTCAAGTGAGTCCTACCCCATTCTATTTAAAATAACCTACCCAGTACTCCCTGTTACCATTCCTTGCTTTGTTTTTGTTCAAGCACTTGTCATCATCTATCAGCGAAACATTATTGCCTAGTTGTTAAGAGAAAGCACTCTACAGTCAGACCCTTTGGCTTTGAATGCAGGCTCCACGACTTACTGGCTGGACAACTTGGGTAAATTATTTAACCCCTCTAGATCATAGTTTCTTCCTCTAAAATGGGAATCTTATAAGAATTAAATGTCTATATTTGCTCTCTCAATGAAATGTAAGCTTCATAAGGGAAAAGATTTTTGTCTATTTTGTTTATTTCCCTTTCCTCAAAACCTAGAATTTTATCAATCATTTGTTGAGAATTTTAGTTCTGTTATTTTAGCTTATAGCAGTTTTTCCCCCTAAGAACAAATATACTAAAATTAGCTCTACCTTCTTAGCTAGGGCCATCTTAATCTTCCATGAGAGCCCGCTGTATTTTTAGAATAAATGCATAGTACAAGTGACAGCTGATGGAATGACTCACTCATCCATTAATTCTTTCATTTTAAATATTTATTGTTGAAGCTACTGTATTTTGTTAGGCTCTGTGCTAGATACATTCATTGGGAGACACTAAAATTAAAATATATTTTTCCATTAACCTTGACCTCAAGGAGTTAGCTTTTTAGTTGAGAGTCTGGACTTTTTTTTTTTTATTATTATTATGTTAATCACCATACATTACATCATTAATTTTTGATGTAGTGTTCCATGATTCATTGTTTGCATATAACACCCAGTGCTCCATGCAGAACATGCCCTCTTTAATACCCATCACCAGGCTAACCCATCCCACCACCCCCTCCCCTCTAGAACCCTCAGTTTGTTTCTCAGAGTCCATAGTCTCTCATGGAGAGTCTACTTTTAAGGATGAATCTGTGAGGATGGTGACTGAAGCTCTGACTTTGTATTCAAACAAATTGTGGGTTTATATATGTCACTCCTGCCATTCGTGAACTATATGACCTTGAAAAACTTATTCAATCATTCTAAACTGTAGATTCCTAAGCAGGAATAATATTTGTACTTATTTCAGAGGGCTTTGAATTCATTAAGTGAGATTTTCTAGATATGTGCTTAATGTAGTGCCTGACACATAATAGGCACTCAGTAATTCTTATCTGCTATCATTATTGCCTTAACTGCCTTGAAGGATGCATAGGGTGTGTAGAAGTAGGCAAAAAGGGCATTTCAGGCAGAGAGAACAGCTTGAATTATGTCAGAGTAGTGATGAGGCAGGGGGTGCATGTGGAAATTACTAGTTCTGTTTGACTGGAGTGTAGAACACATTAAAGTAGGTAGGAAAAGTAGGAAGATCAGAGTTTGGTCATATAATTCTTCACGAAGTAACCCCTGGTAACACTTTGACATATTTCCTTCTATCATCTTTTTTTATACAGCATAAGTTTGTGTGAAAGATTGTTTATTATAGAATTGAGATTAGAAATACAGATAATACTAAACATCTATATAGTGCTACTATGTGCCAGACACTGTTCTAAATATTATACATGTATTTAATTCCTATTGCTTTCCTACTGGGTCTTTCTAACAGATCTGTGATTGGTTTTAAGAAAGAAAAGAACAACAGCAATAACAATAACTTACTCTGAAGTATTCCCAAGATAGTATGTATCTTCCTGTATAAAATAATCCTGGTTTGATGCTCCATAGCTGGTCATTTGGCAGTACTTCCCCAATAGTCTTCTTCTAATATGATTATGTCTGATTCAGTCTACTTCCATTTTTATAATAGGAGTTATTTTTTGGAGTACTGATTTCTTTAGAACTTTTCTGTTATTAAAAGGGGAAAGGAGAAGTTGCCTAGAGTATGTGTTATCCATTACAAAGATTTTTAGAATTAAGTTTATGTTCTTCTATATTGGTTGTCCATCTGACTCTTATTTGGTGGTATAGTCTTTCCATATATCCACTTTCCAAGAAGATGGAGGAAAAACCTCTTTTTAATCTCCCCAGCCCTGCCTCCCTTTTCCCCTCCCCCCCAACATTTCCAGGGGAAAGCTTTTATTTTATTTTTATTTATTTTTTTAATTTAATTTAATTTTATTATGTTAGTCACCATAAAATACATCATTAGTTTTTGATGTAGTGATCCATGATTCATTGTTTTTGTGTAACACCCAGTGCTCCATGCAGTATGTACCCTCCCTAATACCCATCACTGGGCAACCCATCCCCCCACCCCCTCCCCTCTAAAACCCTCAGTTTGTTTCTTGGAGTCCATGGTCTCTCATGGTTCATCTCCCCCTGCGATTTCACCCCTTTCATTTTTCCCTTCCTTCTCCTAATGTCCTCCATGCTATTCCTTATGTTCCACACATAAGTGAAACCATATGATAATTGACTTTCTCTGCTTGACTTCTCCTAATGTCCTCCATGCTATTCCTTATGTTCCACAAATAAGTGAAACCATATGATAATTGACTTTCTCTGCTTGACTTATTTCCCTTAGCATAATCTCCTCCAGTTCCAACCACGTTGATGTAAAAGTTGGGTATTCATCCTTTCTGATGGCTGAGTAATATTCCATTGTATATATGGACCACATCTTCTTTATCCATTCATCTGTTGAAGAGCATCTCAGCTCTTTCCACAGTTTGGCTATTGTGGACATTGCTGCTATGAACACTGGGGTGCATATGGCCCTTCTTTTCACTACATCTGTGTCTTTGGGGTAAATACCCAGTAGTGCAATTGCTGGGTCATAGGGTAGGCTCTATTTTTATATTTTTATATTTTATAGATATATTTTATATCTATTTATATCTATCTATATCTATATCTATCTATATCTATATCTATAATCTATATATATTTTGAGGCACCTCCACACTGTTTTCCAAAGTGGCTGTACCAACTTGCATTCCCACCAACAGTGTAAGAGGGTTCCCCTTTCTCCACAACCTCTCCAACATTTGTTGTTTCTTGCTTGTCAATTTTTGCCATTCTAACTGGTGTAAGGTGGTATCATAATGTGGTTTTGATTTGAATTTTCCTGATGGCTAATGGTGATGAACATTTGTTCATGTGTCTGTTAGCCATTTGTATATCTTCTTTGGAGGAGTGTCTGTTCATGTCTTTTGCCCATTTTTTTGACTTGATTATTTGTTTTTTGGGTGTTGAGTTTGAGAAGTTCTTTATAGATCTTGGATACCAGCCCTTTATCTGTAGTGTCATTTGCAAATATCTTCTCCGATTCTGTGGGTTGCCTCTTTGTTTTGTTGACTGTTTCCTTTGCTGTGCAGAAGCTGTTTATCTTGATGAAGTCCCATAAGTTCATTTTTGCTTTTGTTTCACCAGCTTTTGGAGATGTATCTTGAAAGAAGTTGCTGTGGCCAATGTCAAAGAGGTTATTGCCTATGTTCTCCCCTAGGATTTTGATGAGGTCTTTCATCCATTTTGAGTTTATTTTTGTATATGGTGTTAGAGAATGGTAGAGCTTCATTCTTCTGTATATAGCTGTCCAATTTTCCCAGTACCATTTATTGAAGAGACTGTCTTTTTTCCATTGCATATTTTTTCCTGCTTCGTCGAAGATTATTTGACCATAGAGTTGAGGGTCCATATCTGGGCTCTCTATTCTGTTCCATTGGTCTATATGTCTGTTTTTGTGCCAGTACCATGCTGTCTTGGTGATCACTGCTTTGTAATATAGCTTGAAATCAGGCAACGTGATGCCTCCAGCTTTGTTTTTCTTTTTCAACATTTCCTTGGTGATTTGGGGTCTTTTCTGATTTCATACAAATTTTAGGATTGTTTGTTCCAGCACTTTGAAAAATATCATTGGAATTTTGATCAGGATGGCGTTGAAGGTCTAGATTGCTCTGGGTAGCATAGACATTTTAACAACGTTTATTCTTCTGATCTATGAGCATGGAATGTTTTTCCATCTTTTTGTGTCTTCTTCAATTTCTTTCATGAGTGTTCTGAGTTCCTAGAGTATAGATCCTTTACCTCTTTGGTTAGGTTTATTCCAAGGTGTCTTATGGTTTTGGGTGCTATTGTAAATGAATCATTTTTCTAATTTCTCTTTCTACAGTTGCATTGTTAGTGTATAAGAAAGCAACTGATTTCTGTGCACTGATTTTGAATTCTGCCATGTTACTGAATTGCTGTATGAGTTCTAGTAATTTGGGGGTGGAGTCTTTTGGGTTTTCCACATAAAGTATCATGTCATCTGCAAAAAGAGAGAGTTTGTCTTCTTCTTTGCCAATTTGAATACCTTTTATTTCTTTTTGTTGTCTGATTGCTGTTGCTAGGACTTCTAGTACTGTGTTGAACAATAGTGACAAGAGTGGGCATCCTTGTCATGTTCCTGGTCTTAAAGGAAATGCTCTCAGCTTTCAGGGGAAGGCTTTTAAGGCAGAGGGAAATGACCAGCATCAGCCTCTCTGCTCAATCCTCTGTCTATAACCTACCAAGAAAGAGACTACTCTGTTGATATTAGAATTCTTGGGTGTGGGTTGGGAGTAATTATTCAATAGGCAGGGCTTCATCCCTTCAGACTGTCAGAGAGTCCTAGAGAAGAAAAGATCCCTGCTATTTTTGGCCCTTTAAAGCTGAAAAATCTAAGATCTCCAACTGAAGATCCTATTATTTAAGCTCTCCTTGCTCATTGTCTGAGTCCATTTTTTATAGTCATAGCTTATGAAAATTGTCATTTTTTTTGCTGATTCACCAAACTTCAGTTCTTAGAGAGGATAATAGCATGCATTTGTTAATTTATTCTATCAGTATTTATTGAGTTTATATTATATGTCAGGTATTAGATATATATCAACAAAAAAAACAAACATTTCTGCCTTCCTGGTCCTTATATTCTAGTGGAGGGAACAAACAGTAAATAATTATCAAAATTAAATAAAGTATATAATATGTGATGACTGGTATGGGAAAAATAAATCTGGTTGAAAGGCATTAGGAATGCTGGTTACAAGAGGTAGCAATTTTAACTGAGTGGTCATTGTAGGTCTCAATGACAAGCTGATACTTGAGCAAAACTTGAAGGATGTAAGGGAATTATCCATGAGATTATCTGGGGAAGATCATTCCAGGTGGAGGGACTAGCCAGTATATAGGTCCTCTATGGGGAGCATACCTAGTATAGTAAAGAATACTGAGGGCAAGTCTGGCTGTAGCCAAGAGAACAAATGAAAGAAGAATAGAAGGTAAGTTCCAAGAGATAAGAGGGGGCCAGATTATGTACAACCTTATAGGCTATTGGAAGGATTTTATTTTGAGAGAAATGAGAAACCATTGGAAGGTTTTGAGCTTATGAATGACTTGGCCTGACCTTCCCAAAAGGCATGCAAAATCTCTTATTTTTAGAAATGAGAAATATTTTATTTTTACCTGGATTGGCTTGACTCATCATTAGTTTTCATAGGCTTCTTTATTGTAGCTATATGTTTAGTGTATATTGAAGTGGATAGCAAGGACAATGGGGTCATTGTTTTGGATTCTGTGAAGTCCCTATAGTGTGCCTCCCAATGATTGATTTCTCCCTTGAAACAAAATCAGATGAGTTCCCAAAGAAAAATGTTGACATTGTTTAATAGTATGTAGTATTAAAGACCTGGAGATCAAGGTTTAGACTTTTCTTGTCTTGAAAGAAAATGACATTTACCTGTTTGCATTCATCCTGCAATCATTTTAAATATAAGCTTCACCTGCTAGTTCTTAAAATTTCATTTTAGGTGCCTAGAGGGAGAGATCTCTTTTCACTTCATCAGCATATGTGATAAAATTCTAACTGCTTAACTTAAATTCTGATTTGTAGAAGGTTTTTAGAAAATGTAAATCAAAAAGGTTTCTGTTGCTTTCTTACAGTATTTTTACCTGTAATAGGCCATTGATACAACAAGGTGGCAGCAGCAAAGTCATAATAGAGCTATTCTGTGTTGTTGAGGTTTTGAAGCAAGATGGAAAATATTCACTCAGCCTTTATTTTAGAAATATAACAAAGACATTACTTGTTTTAAAACAAACAGATAGGGGCGCCTGGGTGGTGCAGTTGCTAAGTGTCTGACTTTGGCTTAGGTCATGATCCCAGGGTCCTGGGATGGAGCCCCGCATCGGGCTCCCTGCTCAGCAGGAAGCCTGCTTCTCCCTCTCTCTCTGCCCCTGCTTGTGTTCCCTCTCTTGCTGTGTCTCTTTCTGTCCAATAAATAAATAAATAAAATCTTAAAAACAAAACAAAACAGATAATCCAAAGTTTGATTTTTTGCCTGTTTCTAAGGTATATTTTCCTGAGCTATAAGTGATTTATCTCTCTCTTCTTTACTGTTCTATATTGAGGCATATATCACTCTCCTACTGGCTGCCAAAATATATTAACTGATTTGTAGCTCCCAGTTATGGTGAGTTTTTTGTTTAACTATCTTTTATTCTTTTGTGAAAAAAATGGACATAGCATCCTCCCCACTTCTGCTTTAAGAATTTATATATATTAGTCATTTTTTTCCACAGAGCTTGAGTTCCTGTGCTAAAAGCTGCAATTCTGACTTGGTAACAAAAGGAAAGCATTCTGGGGCGCCTGGGTGGCTCAATCGTTAAGCGTCTGCCTTCAGCTCAGGTCATGATCCCAGGGTCCTGGGATCGAGCCCCACATCGGGCTCCCTGCTCAGCGGGAAGCCTGCTTCTCCCTCTCTCACTCCCCCTGCTTGTGTTCCCTCTCTCGCTGTGCCTCTCTCTGTCAAATAAATAAAAATCTTTAAAATAAAAAAAAAAAGGAAAGCATTCTTTTATTACTGAACAATTATTGAACCATGTTGCAGTAGCAGCACTGGGCCAGGAAGGAGGTAGCTTGGCATAATGTGAAAATGAAGAGTCATCTGAGAGCTCTGTGTTTGAATTTTGGTTTTTCCACATGCTAGTTATGTGGCCACAACCAAATTTCTTAACCTCTCTGAACTTCAATTTCTTTATTTGTAAAATGTTAAAATAATAATAGTTACCTCATAAAATTGTTCTGAAGGATGAATAATATGTAAGGTATGTAAAGTGCTTAGTACAGTTCCTGAGTCTAGTAAATATGCCATAAATAGCAGCTATATTGATAATGATCTTGTGGAAAGTACTTCCAAATCTCTGAGTCTTACTTCCACCACCAGTAAATGGAGAAAAAAACTACCTGTTGGGGAGAATCAAATGTAAAGATGTATATAAGAAGGCTTTGAAAACTGAATTTTATCAAACTGCATTATATTAGAATGTATGGTAAAAATAGGATTTTATTTCCCTATTTCATCATTCTTTCCTGGGAATTCAGATCAAATATCAGGTGGGAAAGCAGTTTGCAAAGCAGAAGCATTATGTGAATGTAGATAATCTCATCATCATTATTGTATAGCACGCAAATACCTTCCACATACCTGTTGCTGTTACTTGGAATTCTTTCCATGGATATTTTGGTGGGGCTGAAGAAGAGAAAGAATAATTAGTAGACCCTGGTAGAATGTACATGCCTGATGTAGGGCAGTATCATACTGCTGTCAGTAAGCTTTTGAATGAGCTTGTCAGAGCTCCATATTGACATTTAAATAAGAGCAGTGTCTTTTTTTTTTTTTTTTTAAATTTATGCTTGTTTGAGAGAGTGGGAGGAAAAGAGTAATTAGGTGGCCCAGGGGACCTGGGTGATGGTGGGAGGGAACTACTTGATGATGAATGGGAGTGAATTGGCAGAGACGTGGAATAGAGAAAAGAGGCACAGTCATGGAGGGGAACCTTAAAGCACAAGTGAATGGTCTCAAACAAGCTTTAACTACTACTTAATTTTTTAAAATTACTCCAGCCTGGCAAGAGGCACAAAAATTAGGTCTTAAAAGAATGATGAAACTGTCCTCCCTTCCACCCCCTTCCCTTTTCTCCCCTTCTTTCCCCTCCACCGTCTAACGCTTTCCCTTCCATTGTCACTTATAGAATATCAGCTATGTGTCATCATCTTTGTGTGGTATCTTTAAGCCACCATGCACCTTTGCACACATTGGCTGGTGTGTAGAAGTGAACCTCAGGAATGCGGTCTTCTTTCCTAGCCTCAGTTCTGCCCAGCTGTCTTTGACATGTTCCTTTCATTTGGTGCCTTCTTCCAATCTTCTAGTTCCTGACATGGATACTAATCATTTTCTTTTCCTTGGACTTGATATCTTTCTGTATATCAGTTGCCAAGATGAGGAAGACCAAGGCTCTTTATTGGCTCTTATACTTAGTAGGAGGAACAGTGTCTCATATATATAGACCAATATAGTTTAAAAATATAACTTATCTTGATTGATTCTCAAAATGGCTTGGTGAACCAGATAGAGTTGATTTCACTATCCATATTAGAAATGAGGAAGCTGGGATAAAAAACTTGTCCAGGATTATATTGTTAGAAAGTGACAAGAGTCAGGGGTTTGACTTTAAGCCAAGAATTTCTCCACTACACTCTCAGAGAAAAAGCCTAATTTTCACTAAGAATATTAGGGATGGTTTCATGGCCATGTGGCTTTGGCACTGGGCTTTGCATGATGCTTAAGACTTAGGTGGAGGAGACAGATATTCCAGGAAGAGGAAACTGTGAGCAAAAGCTTGGAAGAGTAATAAAACCTGCTACTTACAAATGAAGTCTGGGCTAGGGACTCTTAATGTATTACCTCCTAATCTCCATAGCAATCCAGCAGTTAAGTATTTTATTGATTGATTGCTCACCTTGTTTTAAATAGGATTTGAGATGGTAGGTAGGTATTATTTTTAATTTGCAGAAGATGAAACTAAGCCTCAGAAAAGTTGAGTAACTTGATCAAAGTCACAGAGTAAAATGTGCTGTCATGGGGATTAATAAACATGTGCCTGACATCCCATGGCCCTTCCTAGGTAAAATGGGACAGTCTTTATGAATAGTGAGTAGTTAGTAGTCAGTAGTCAGGTTTAGCAGACAGGGGAGCCAAGAGTTATAAGACTGATTAGGTGATATCAGCTGTCTGAGAGCTTTAATTACAATATGATAGAGTTTAGGCTTTGTTCTTTAGGCAGTCGTGAGCCATAGAAAGTTTCTGTGCAAGGAAGTGGCATTATCAGCTCTGCTGAGGAAGATTAAGCTGGCAGCATCATACATGATAAATCAGAGAAGGGAGAAACTGGTGGCAGGGAGACCAATTAGATGGCTGTCATACTAGGAGATACTCAACTGGGTACCTGAAGAGCTATACATTATCCTTCTTGAGGATACTGAATAGTGGATTTTTCTTTGCAAGTATCATTTCTCATGGATAGTAACTTGATTTACAAAGAGGAAATGTAGGTTAAATTTTAAATATACACCCAAACTAACTTATAAAAGAAAATTCTGATTGCAAAATTAATTACCTAAGGAAGACTGTAACTTATGGAGCTGGTGGTTACTTTGCTGAGGCTAAATGTTAGCTCAACATTTATCTATGAATAATTTATAGTAATATTTTTCTTTGGAGTACTGTAGCTAACTTTCCAATAATACGATCCAAAATCGTGAGAGTACATTAGTTTTCTACCTAATACTGTTCAAATGTAATGAGATTGGATCACATTCCTGTTTACTAGAAATATTGGACCTCAAAGGATATAATATTGAGACAGTGAAAAAAATTTAACTATAAAATTCCACTAATGCTGATCACTTTGAAATTTCTTTAAGTTTGACCTTCCTCTTCATTTGCAATGTCACTGGTCTAGTTCAGGCTTTCATAGAATTTTCCCGAGAGATGTGGCAACAGGCTAACTAACCTTAATAATCTATCTGAACTCTTTTACCTCAACCTCCACAAGCCAACCGTTTAAAGAGTACCTATCGATCTTCATTGTTTACTGACTGTTGTTCCATTTCCTTAGCATAACATTTACTTTAGCGTAGCCTTTATAATCTGGCCCAAACTTGAGTTAAGTCTTACTTAAGCCTTGTTCTTGTTGTTTCTTCTGACTGGAATATTTTCCCCTTAGTTTTCGTCTGGAAATTTCCTTCTTAATCTTTTGAAGGCCTACTTGTTTATCACCAATCTTCCAATCACCTAGAACAAATTCTTCCCTCCTATGTGCTGCTCAAAGCCTCTGTTAGAGTGTTCATCGTATTGTAATAGAACTAGTTGCTCAGGTGCCTCACTTGTTAGATTGAGAGTTTCCTGATATCAAGTATTATATTTATTCATGTAGCCGTAATATGGTTTGGAGCTTGTTAGGCAGTAAGTATTCAATACATGTTTATTGAGTGGGTGATTGTAGTTACCTTGACGTCAGAGAAAAATATACTGTTTTGCTAAATATATATGTATTGTATAGAAGCATGTCTTAAAATCTCCTGGTTGACCCTGGAAAAGGTTTCTAGTCCTAGGTAAGATTCCGAAGGAAGTTGTTAGAAGTACAGAAATGAGTCATGTTTGTCCATAGCTTTCTATCCTTTAACGTAATTATTATGTGGCAGAATATGGGACAATTATGGGCTAACTGATGTCATATAGTTCTACAACCTTCACTGTGTATCAAACCTTATTAGCACATTGTATTACTATCAGAGTCAGAGATGCTACTGGGTCAACAGCAGTCTTGGAGAGAATGGATAGGCTGCAAGGATTAGACTGTATCCTGCTGTAGACTTGATTTGGGTTGATTGCTTACCCATTTTGATAACATTTTCTCTTTTAAAAATTAATTTTTTACCATTTTAGCAATTATGCAATATTACATTCCTATTCCTTATTTAACAGGCAGAGAGAATCCTGGCAAAAAAGATAGAGGAGACTTCACATTCCATAAAGTTTTGCTCCCATAGAGAAAGGAGCTTACATTATATGGAAGTCAATGCAGTTCTTAAAATATTATGGTGAGGGGGTGAAATTTGTTTATATGGTGGAACTATCAATAACTTGATAAAAATGTAACAATGAAAATGTTTCAAAATATCTATACTTTACAAGCTTGATGTGGTGCTGCCTATATAGCAATACAATGGATCTAAGGAGGTCTACCTGCTTTAGACCCTGTCCACAGTGGTTTTATATGGAAGCCTCAAGAGGACTTGGTATTCTCATCCAGAAGTATACAGTGCTCCCCCAACCCATTTGTGGGGAATTTGTTCTAAGGCTCCCAGTGGATGCCTGAAACCACAGATAGTACTGAACCCTATATATACTATGTGTTTTCCTGTACATATCTGTGATTAAGTTTAATTTACAATTAGTCACAGTAAGAGATTAACAATAATAACTAATAATATAATCAAACAGTTGTAATATTATACCATAATAAAAGTTATGTGAATATGGGCCCTCACTCTCACATATACACACTCTCAGAATATTTTTCTTGTCCTGTACTAATCATTGTTCTCCTTATGATGATGTAAAATGATAAAATACCTACATGATGAGATGAAATGAGGTGAATGACATAGGCATTGTGACATAGCTTTAGGCTACTACTGATCTTCTGAGGATGGGTCAGAAGTAGGATTATCTGCTTCTGGGTGGTGATTGATCGTGGGTAACTGAAACTACAAAAAGTGAAACCATGGGTAAGGAGGGACTATTGTACTCTTCTTGCTTTGAGTAGCTTAGTTTTTTCTTTTTCCTTTAGGAAGCCTGGCACTTTTCACATTGTGTTATAATTATTTGTGAGCAGGCTAGAATTCCCCTACAATATTATGGAGCCAGGAACTGTGCCCTATATATATGGTTTATGTCCCTTTGGCACTAGTCCAGATTCCTGCATCTAGTAGCCAATCAGTAAACATTTGTTGGATAAATAAATGGATCATATTATTGTCAGTTTTCACACTATATAGACATGTGGGAACAGGGATAGTTGAAATTGGGAGCGTTCCAGAAATTTTCAGATCTATGATTATACAACTTGTAACATTGTCAAAGAACAGAATCAGATAGTAGTTCCAGGGTGTTTTGGGGACTAAAAATCTATTAAAACACTATTAATTAAACATTTTCTGAAATGTTCACAGACATTACTATTCTCAGTCATAATTTCATTATTACTTTAGTAAATATGATTTATTTGTAGATATGCAGCTATGATTGAAAGTAAATAACATAAGATCATGGCTTAACATATGAATAACCCTGTGTTACTTATTTAAGGAGGCAAAGTTGTTTTGTTTTGACATTTATTGTTGTCATCCTCCACAACCTGATGAAAAATGAATCAATGAGTATAATACCAGATATTATACCAGCAGGAAAACCTGAGTTCTCTTGTATAGAGTCTATAAGAGTGAGTCATAAACCCAAAGCCATTAATGCCTCAAGTCATTGAGGCATTTCTTAAAACTAATTTCTTAAAGAAATATATAATACAAAATCATCATGAGATTTCTTTTTGTTGATGTATGGTGACTAACATAACATAATAAAATAAAATTTAAAAAAGATTTTATTTATTTGAGAGAGAGAGTGAAAGAGAGAACACGAGAGGGTTGGAGGGGGTGCAGAGGGAGAGGGAGAGGGAGAAGACTCCCTGCTGAGCAGGGAGCCTGATGATGTGGAGCTCAATCCCAGGACCCCGGGATCATGACCTGAGCCAAAGGTAGACGCTTAACCAACTGAGCCACCGAGGTGCCCCAAGATTTCTTTATAGTACTGGGATATTCTATATGTCCACTTGGCTCGGCTATAATGCCCAGTTATTTAATTAAACACTAATCTAGATGTTTCTTTTTAGGTATTCCGTACATGTGGTTCACATCTATAACCAGTTGATTTTAAGTAAAGGAGATGAGAATGTTGGTGGGCCTCATGCAATTAGTTGAAGGCCTTAAGAGCAAAAACTGATGTTTCCCAGAGAAGGAATTTTGCATCAGGACTGCAACACTGGGGCCTGGGGTGGCTTAGTTGGTTAAGTGTCTGCCTTTGGCTCAGGTCATGATCCCGGGGTCCTGGGATTGAGCCCCGAGGGGTGGGCTCCCTGCTCGGCGGGGAGCCTGCTTCTCCCTCTCCTGCTCGTGCATGCACGCTCTCTCTCTGTCAAATAAATACATAAAATCTTAAAAAAAAAAAAAAGACTGCAACACCAATCCTGCCTGATTTTCCAGCCTGCTGGTCTGCCCTGTAGATTTTAGACTTGCCTGCCTCTATAGTTGCAAGAGTCAATTCCTTAAAATCAGTCTCTTTGTCTCTCTCTTTCCTATTGGTTCTGTTTCTCTAGAGAATGCTAATGTAAGCACTAACCCATTTTATTTTATTTTATTTTATTTATTTATTTTTAAAGATTTTATTTATTTATTTGAGACAGAGAGAATGAGAGACAGAGAGCATGAGAGGGAGGAGGGTCAGAGGGAGAAGCAGACTCCCTGCCGAGCAGGGAGCCGGATGTGGGACTCGATCCTGGGACTCCAGGATCATGACCTGAGCCAAAGGCAGTCGCCCAACCAACTGAGCCACCCAGGTGCCTGCACTAACCCATTTTAATAATAGGTAACACTTATATAGTGCTTGTTATGTTCTAGGAAGTTATTAAGCATTTTACATATATTAAGTCATTTAATTCCCATAACAGTTATACAGGAGAGGTATTACTATTACTCTCTTTTTACAGATGAATGAACAAAGATGCAGAAAGTTTAAATGATTTGCCCAAGGTCAAATAGCTAGTAAGAAGAATAGCTGGGTTTCAATTGTAGGCCATACATTTTCTAAACCACCCAGCTGTATACTTTTCAAAATAATAGATTGTGTTCCTGGACACAAATCACAAAACAAAATAGATCAAGAGCAGAGCTTCATTTAATTCTTTTTCTTCTCTGTATGTGGTGGATTTGAGGTTCAAACTGGTACCATTAAACATGTTAGTGTCCTATCATTAGCATTGTCATGAGCCTTTGACATTTATTAAGCCTATTAACAATACACCAAACTCTTACATGCACAATCTCATTTAATTCCCTCAATCCTGTGAAGTTGTATCTACTATATATTTTATAATGTGGTAGAGGATTATGAGCTCAAACTCAATTTGCTTTGACTCCACAATATGTGGTCTTGAATCTTTCTGTCTCTTGGGGTATCATGGAATCCTAAGAATTTTGAGGAATCTTATTGTTCAAATAGTCCAAGGACTTTTCCAAAGCAGGATGTTTTCTGTTGAATTCCATTTGATATTCATCCAATCTTATGTGCAATCTCTCTACCATTGCAAAAGTCTGATCAGGTCATCTAAATGTTAGCTAGTAGACTAAGGACCAGATTAGATGTATTTTTTGAGGCAGTCTGAAGCAAAGAGTGGGGTAGGACTGGAGTTTATTTACAAGGGAGGAGTTGGAAATCGGGAGACTGAGTAACAAGATGCAAATACAATTGCAATAAAGAAGTAGTAGGCTTATAGAAGAAAGGATCTAAGTAAGAACTAGACTAGATTAAAACAGATACTTGCTTGGGATACTTTAACAGGGCAGCAGCTTCATGGCTGGAATATCAGGTCATTTTAAACAGAGGTTGCTGTTTCCATTAAGGGTGTGTTCTAGCTATTTGAAATTTCTCCCATAGATGGAATAAAAGTATGCTTTCCTAAAATTCTACCCATTAGTTGTAATTCTGCAACATGGTGCAAAATACATTCTTTTCCATCAGTTTGAAAGCTATCAATTATTCCCTTATTCTTTTCCCAGTCTTTCTTACCAAGTATTTATCTGATATGTAGGCATCACATGGAGCTTTTTGAGAGACATTAGCAGTTCCAGTTATGTGTTATTTAAAACATTAAGTAAGAAAATAGGGTAATAAACAGTGACGTATCTACTCTCATTGTAATGGTGCTAACTGAAAATTATTGGAAAGAGGCTTTCTGAAAAAGGGATGATAACAATTCAGTAATGTTTAGTGATGGCCCAGATATCTAAAATAAACTATCCTATTTTACTCATGAGGAACATGTCAGTAAAACAGAAAAAGAGCTCTGAGGAGCCAGAGCCAATTCTACACTCTCTTAGAAATTTGTCAGGATTAAGTAAAATAATGCAAATAAAGTACTTAGCACATTGCTTGTCAGTAAATATTCAAAAAATCAAAGTTATTAAATATAGGGAACACATTGGTATTGGCAAACACATTCATACTCCTAAGGAATGAAATCTGACAGCTTGATAGTAAAAGAAGGCAGGAAAAGAAAAGTAAAATGCAAAAAAAAAAAAAAAAAGAAAAGAAAAATATAAAAAGCACCATAGTCTGAGACCATTTTGTATATGGTAAATTCACTGAAACAATTATTCTATAAAGAAATAGCTAAGGTTCAAAGTAGTTTAAATTGTTTTAAGTGTGATTGCCTTCAGAGGAAATAAATATGCATATTTTAGAAAGGCTTCCATACAAAATAAAAACAAAAATTTTATCCTAAAGGATTAAACTAATATGTGGAAAATTCCTCTTTTAAAAATGACCTGTTTCACATGGCTCCAGATAGCCAGGCATTTGTTTGGCTTGGGTTGGTTTGGTGTTACTGTGTCAGATTATTTGACAACATTCATTCAACATACATTGATTAAATGCTTTGTACCAGGATCACTGTTGGTTGTTCTAGGGGTTATAGAAATGAGTGAGACCACGAGGCCAGATCTTTACCCTTTAGAAGGAAGACCCATATCTTAAGCACCAATGTAGCTTGATATCAAGTGCTAACATCAGGATGGATACAAAATTTTATGGGAGCACAGAACAGGTTTATTAAATATGAATTATGTAACTGCTGCCAAAGGAAATCACAAAAAAATATTATCTAGAACTGAAAGTTCTTGCTCTTTAGAACTCGTAGGACAACACTAAATGACTTTGTTTCCTAACATTTCGCTGGGACTGTGGTAAAATGACTCCATATAAGGCAAGTATTTCTTCATCACATTGATTGGTTCAGAGTAAAAGAAAGGAAAGTGTGCATAAGAAACACTTAAGTAGTCATTTCTTCACTCTATCAACACATTCTTCTTGAGTGCCTACAGTTTCTACTCTGTGCCACATACTAGGGATACAAAGATGAATGAGATTCCATTGTATGTATTGGGAGTCAGAGTGCTGGAACATAGGTGTTCAAGCCAGATGGACTAGGATAGGAATTCTGCTTCCCCTACTTACAGCAATGTGTTTTGAACATGCCCTTCTTACCCAGTACAATGAAGATAGAAATATTTGTTTTGATAGTTGTTTGGAAGGTGGAATTGTAAATGTAAAACACCTAATTTGTTTGGGTTTTGGCACATTGTATGTGCTCAATAAATGGAAGCTATGTAAATGACAGTGAAGTTCATAGTCCACTGGGGGCATGCAGATATACAGGCCATAATATAATATGATTTGTAATATAATATGATTTGTAATATAATATGATTTGTAATATAATATAATATAATATAATATAATGACATATAATATGTCACAAAATAGGGATTGCCCAAATTTGCTGAGTAGGAAGTGAAGGCTTCTCAGAACAGGCAACTTGAGAGAAGTCTTGAAGTAAAGGCAGTAAACAGAGTGGGAGTAGTTTTGAGGAGAAAGAGTAGCATTTAGAAAGGCATAGCATTTGAGAGAGAGCATATCTTTTTTTCTTTTTTTTTCCCCCTAGGAACTGCAAGAGTCTCAGCATGGCTAGGACATAGTAGAGCATGGTGCAAGGTTAAGACTGGAGCATAGACAGAATCAGACTGTTAAGAAGCTTGCATCCATCTCTAAGGATTTAGTCAGTGGGAAGGCATGGGAAAATTTTAAGCACAAAATAAAGCAGAAATTCAATGGCACTAGTCTGGACTGTTGGGAAACTATATCCATGAGGTATAAAAGAAAGTACTTTCCCTGTGAAGAAGCCCTGTGGCAAATACTGATTTTAGGAGGGAAAGATACCTAGCACCATGTAGTGTAAGAAGGAGCTGCATTCTTGGAGTCCTTGGCAGATTCCATGTAGATAAAATGCTGCAATCTTGGCTTGGCTTTGGTCTTTTTAGCTAAAATGGAGCTCTATCCATAGCAGTGGCCATCAACAGTCATTATCTATAGCTTTGGTGAATATAGTACAGCAAAGCTGAGTGCTAATCACTTTCAGACAGAAATGTACCTAATGATAGAATATGACTGGCATCCCAAACACCTGTCTTGTTGATTAGTTACCTCTTGCGGCAGCTTCCATACCCTTGATGTTGCTTTGAAAGGAGAGATTCACAAAAGACAAGAATAAACAAATAGACACTGAGTTATGAAATGGAGTTTCATCGTAAGCTCTGGTTTGGTATCCTACTGAGGTGGGTAGTAGTATGGAGTTTGGAGCTCTTCTGTTTATACTAAGCCTAAGGCCTACATAAAAAAGCTGGCTGAACTACTTTTTTGGTATCTTTGTTTTAGGCCTTTATCCTTATCTCAGCCCTTGAGATGTTACTGCTTTGATGATGACAAGAGGCAGGATTAGATGAACCTAAGGGAAAAATTGTCAAAGAAAGTATTTCTCCATAAGGCCTATAACATCAAGCTTAAGTTGTACATTTTTACTTCCTTTGTCCTGAGACTAATCCCTGGCTTCTGCTTGGTTTCTAAGGGCCAAGGGGAAAGAAGAAGGTCTTTCTCTCAAGAAGGTGGAGATTATAGGCTTTTTTTTTTTTACTGCACTGTATGTATGAGATGAGAGACTCTAAACACCCTTTCCAAAGGGAAAACCTCAAGAGAGACTTTATTTTTTTTCCCTATTCTTAGGGAAAAAAAATTTTTTTTCTTCATTTATTTGAGAGAGAGAGAGTGAGTGCACAAGCAGGGGAAGCGAGAGAGGGAGAAACAGGCTCCCCGCTGAGCAGGGAGCCCAACATGGGCTTGGTCCCAGGACCCTGGGATTATGACCTGAGTTGAAGGCAGATGCTTAACCAACTGAGCCACCTAGGTGCCCCAAGAGAGACTTTAAATAAAAAGGCACATAGCATTTGGATCCACTAGCATTTAACCCCTTCCCTCTGCATCCCACCCCTACCATGGCCCATATGGGTTGGGGTGGGACTGTGTCCAGTGTGAAGAGATTGATGTGTCCCAGCCTCTGGTTCCCTCCCATCTAGCGATCAGTGTAACAAAAAAGTGATGGTCCCTACTTTATTCATTGCTGGTCGGATGTTGTGGTCCTTTTGGAACCCTTAGGAAGAATGGAAACAAACTTGGGAGCATTTGAATGAGAGAGACTAGGAGGTCCAAAAGACACAAAACCATCTCCATCTCTTGCATAGAAATGTGTATGTTGAGGGCAGAAATTGTATTTCATTCATCTCTATGTTCTATAGCAGAATGCCTGGCCCAGTGTAGGAACTTAATAGATGAGAGATGTTTTTTAATGAGTGAATGAATTAGGCAATGAATGAATACATATAAGGAATTTAGAATTTTAATTGTTATGGATGCATAAATCAAAAAATAATATCATGGGGACAAGAGAGTCTTGACTTTTCATGTGGAAGAAGATCCTCAAAGGATAGATCTAGAAAAAAGTGTTGAGGTTGTGTGGAGGCTGGTGGTATGGAAAAAATAATCGTCTAACAATCAATTTTATTATATTATAATAATGGGTATTCTATTCAAAAAATATCCATTAAAAGACAAGAAGTAGAATTTTATTGACAGTGGTCACAATTACACAACATAAGGTAAAAGAGAGATGCGCCTGAGTGCTTATTTTGTGTCAAGCTTATTTAAGGATGTCACATGAATTCACTGTCTTTAATCCTCACAACTACTTATGATGTGGGGTCTGTTATTATCCCCCTTTTAATAAATCAGGAATCTGAGGAAAAGAAGTTAAATAACAGGCCAAAGTTCATATAGCTCTTGGTGGAGGGAGGACTCAAACCCAGAAATACTGTTTCTAGGGCCTGCAGTCAGTTAAAGGAAGCAGAAAAAACAGAGAATTAGTTTCGGGCACCTTAGCACAGTGCTCACTGATATATTCATTCATTAGTTAAAAAAATATTTAAGGGCCTACCTGTACCAGATATTATGTTAGATACAGGGAATATATAAATGAATATAAAATATTTCCTACCCTCAAGGGCTTATCTTCTCAGTAGCTGTGAATGTGTCAGATATGCCTTAAAAAATAATGGAGGGAAGGCTAATGTGAATTTTTTTTATTATTATTATTTTTATTATGTAATGTTAATCACCATACATTACATCATTAGTTTTTGATGTGGTGTTCCATGATTCACTGTTTGCGTATAACACCCAGTGCTCAATGCAGTACATGCCCTCTTTAATACCCATCACCAGGCTAACCCATCCTCCCACCCCCCTCCCCTCTAGAACCCTCAGTTGTTTCTCAGAGTCTATAGTCTTTCATGGTTCGTCTCCCCCTCCAATTTCCCGCCCTTCATTCTTTCCTTCCTGCTATCTTCTTCTTCTTTTTTTTTTTAACATATAATGTACTATTTGTTTCAGAGGCACAGGTCTGTGATTCAACAGTCTTACACAATTCACAGCACTCACCATAGCACATACCCTCTCCAATGTCTATCACCCAGGCCTCCATCCCTACCACACCCCACCACTCCAGCAACCCTCAGTTTGTTTCCTGAGATTAGGAATTCCTCATATCAGTGAGATCATATGATACATGTCTTTCTCTGATTGACTTATTTCACTCAGCATAATACCCTCCAGTTCCATCCACGTTGTTGCAAATGGCAAGTTTTCATTCCTTTTGATGGCTGCATAATATTCCATTGTATATATATACCATATCTTCTTTATCCATTCATCTGTCGATGGACATCTTGGCTCTTTCCATAGTTTGGCAATTGTGGACATTGCTGCTATAAACATCGGGGTGCACATACCCCTTCGGATTCCTCCCTTTGTATCTTTGGGGTAAGTACCCAGTAGTGCAATTGCTGGATTGTATGGTAGCTCTATTTTCAACTTTTTGAGGAACCTCCATACTGTTTTCCAGAGTGGCTGCACCAGCTTGCATTCCCACCAACAGTGTAGGAGGGCTCCCCTTTCTCCGCATTCCCGCCAACATCTGTCGTTTCCTGACTTGTTAATTTTAGCCATTCTGACTGGTGTGATGTGATATCTCATTGAGGTTTTGATTTGGATTTCCCTGATGCCGAGCGGTGTTGAGCACTTTTTCATGTGTCTGTTGGCCATTTGGATGTCTTCTTTGGAAAAATGTCTGTTCATGTCTTCTGCCCATTTCTTGATTGGATCATTTGTTCTTTGGGTGTTGAGTTTAACAGGTTCTTTATAGATTTTGGACACTAGCCCTTCATCTGATATGTCATTTGCAAATATCTTCTCCCATTCTGTCGGTTGTCTTTTGGTTTTGTTGACTGTTTCTTTTGCTGTGCAAAAGCTTTTTATCTTGAGGAGGTCCCAATAGTTCATTTTTGCCCTTGCCTCCCTTGCCTTTGGCAATGTTTCTAGGAAGAAGTTGCTGCGGCTGAGGTCGAAGAGGTTGCTGCCTGTGTTCTCCTTTAGGGTCTTTCAATCATTCTGAGTCTATTTTTGTGTGTGGTATAAGGAAATGGTCCAGTTTCATTCTTCTGCATGTAGCTGTCCAATTTTCCCAACACCATTTGTTGAAGAGACTGTCTTTTCCATTGGACATTCTTTCCTGATTTGTCGAAGATGAGTTGACCATAGAGTTGAGGGTCCATTTCTGGGCTCTCTATTTCTGTTCCATTGATCTATTTGTCTGTTTTTGTGCCAGTACCATACTGTCTTGATGATGACAGCTTTGTAAAAGAGCTTGAAGTCTGTAATTGTCATGCCACCAGCTTTGCTTTTCTTTTTCAACATTCCTCTGGCTATGCAGGGTCTTTTCTGGTTCCATACAAATTTGAGTATTATTTGTTCCATTTCTTTGAAAACAGTGGATGGTATTTTGATAGGGATTTCATTGAATGTGTAGATTGCTCTAGGTAGCATTGACATCTTCACAATATTTGTTCTTCCAACCCATGAGCATGGAACGTTTTTCCATTTCTTTGTGTCTTCCTCAATTTCTTTCATGAGTATTTTATAGTTTTCTGAGTACAGATTCTTTGCCTCTTTGGTTAGATTTACTCCTAGGTATCTTATGATTTTCGGTGCAGTTGTAAATGGGATTGACTCCTTAATTTCTCTTTCTTCTGTCTTGTTGTTGGTGTATAGGAATGCCACTGATTTCTGTGCACTGATTTTATATCCTGCCACTTTACTGAATTCCTGTATGAGTTCTAGCAGTTTTGGGGTGGAGTCTTTTGGGTTTTCCACATAAAGTATCATATCATCTGCAAAGAGTGAGACTTTGACTTCTTCTTTGCCAATTTGGATGCCTTTGATTTCTTTTTGTTGTCTGATTGCTGTGGCTAGAACTTCCAATACTATGTTGAATAGCAGTGGTGATAGTGGACATCCCTGCCGTGTTCCTGACCTTAGGGAGAAAGCTCTCAGTTTTTCCCCATTGAGAATGATACTGGCTGTGGGTTTTTCATAGATGGCTTTTATGATATTGAGGTATGTACCCTCTATCCCTATCCTCTGAAGAGTTTTGATCAAGAAAGGATGCTGTACTTTGTCAAATGCTTTTTCTGCATCTATTGAGAGGATCATATGGTTCTTGTTCTTTCTTTTATTAAGGTATTGTATCACATTGATTGATTTGTGGATGTTGAACCAAACTTGCAGCCCAGGGATAAATCCTACTTGGTTGTGGTGAATAATCCTTCTAATGTACTGTTGGATCCTCTTGGCTAGTATTTTGGTGAGAATTGTTGCATCCATGTTCATCAAGGATATTGGTCTGTCATTGTCCTTTTTAATGGGGTCTTTGTCTGGTTTTGGAATCAAGGTAATGGTGGCCTCCTAAAACGAGTTTGGAAGTTTTCCTTTCATTTCTATTTTTTGGAATAGTTTCAGAAGCATAGGCATTAATTCTTGAAATGTTTGGTAGAATTTCCCTGGGAAGCCATCTGGCCCTGGGCTATTGTTTGTTGGGAGATTTTTGATGGCTGCTTCAATTTCCTTAGTGGTTATAGGTCTGTTCAGGTTTTCTATTTCTTCCTGGTTCAGTTTTGGTAGTTGAGACATCTCTAGGAATGCATCCATTTCTTCCAGATTATCTAATTTGCTGGCATAGAGTTGCTCATAATATGTTCTTATAATTGCTTGTATTTCTTTGGTGTTGGTTGTGATCTCTCCTCTTTCGTTCATGATTTTATTTATTTGGGTCTTTTCTCTTTTCTTTTTGATAAATCTGGCCAGGGATTTAAGAATCTTGTTAATTCTTTTAAAGACCCAGGTCCTAGTTTCGTTGATCTGTTCTACTATTCTTTTGGTTTCTAGTTCATTGATTTCTGCTCTAATCTTTATTATTTCTCTTCTCCTGCTGGGGTTAGGCTTTATTTGCTGTTCTTTCTCCAGCTCCTTTAGGTGTAGGTTTGGGTTGTGTATTTGAGACCTTCCTTGTTTCTTGAGAAAGGCTTGTATTGCTATATACTTTCCTCTTGGGACTGCCTTTGCTGCATCCCAAAGATTTAACAGTTGTGTTTTCATTTTCATTTGTTTCCATGAATTTTTTAAATTTTTCTTTAATTTCCTGGTTGACCCATTCATTCTTTAGTAGGATGCTCTTTAGCCTCCACGTATTTGAGTTCTTTCTGTCATCCTCTTGTGGTTGAGTTCTCGTTTCAAAGCATTGTGGTCGGAAAATATGCAGGGAATGTTCCCAATCTTTTGGTACTGGTTGAGATCTGATTTGTGACCTAGGATGTGATCTATGCTGGAGAATGTTCCATGGGCACTAGAGAAGAATGTGTATTCCATTGCTTTGGGATGCAATGTTCTGAATATATCTGTGGGTTCCATTTGGTTCAGTATGTCATTTAAAGTCTTTATTTCCTTGTTGATCTTTTGCTTAGATGATCTGTCCATTTCAGTGAGGGGGATGTTAAAGTCCCCCACTCTTATTGTATTGTTGTCAATGTGTTTCTTTGCTTTTGTTTTTAATTGGCTTATATAATTGGCTGCTCCCATGTTAGGGGCATAGATATTTACAATTGTTAGATCTTCTTTTTCAATAGACCCTTTAAGTAGGATATAGTGTCCTTCCTTGTCTCTTATTACAGTCTTTGGTTTAAAATCTAATTTGTCTGATATAAGGGTTGCCACCCCAACTTTCCTTTGGTGTCCATTAGCATGGTAAATTGTTTTCCACCCCCTCACTTTCAATCTGGGGGTGTCCTTGGGTCTAAAATGAGTCTCTTGCAGACAGCATACCGATGGGTCTTGTTTTTTTATCCAATCTGATAGCCTGTGTCTTTTGATTGGGGCATTGAGCCCATTTACATTCAGGGTAACTATTGAAAGAAAGGAATTTAGTGCCATTGTATTGCCTGTAAGGTGACTGTTACTGTATATTGTCTGTGTTCCTTTCTGGTCTATGTTACTTTTAGGCTCTCTCTTTGTTTAGAGGACCCCTTTCAATATTTCTTGTAGGGCTGGTTTCGTGTTTACAGATTCCTTTAGTTTTTATCTTGGAAGCTTTTTATCTCTCCTTCTATTTTCAATGACAGCCCAGCTGGATATTGTATTCTTGGCTGCATATTTTTCTCATTTAGTGGTCTGAATATATCATGCCAGTCCTTTCTGGCCTGCCAGGTCTCTGTGGATAGGTCTGGTGCCAATCTAATGTTTCTACCATTGTAGGTTACAGATCTCTTCTCCCGAGCTGCTTTCAGGATTTTCTCTTTGTCTTTGAGACTCGTGAGTTTTACTATTAGATGTCAGGGTGTTGACCTATTTTTATTGATTTTGAGGGGAGTTCTCTGCGCCTCCTGGATTTTTTTTTTTTTTTTTTTTTTTTTTTTTAAAAGTATTTTTATTTTTATTTATTTTTAAAGATTTTCTTTATTTATTTGAGAGAGAGAATGAGAGAGAGCACATGAGAGGGGGGAGGGTCAGAGGGAGAAGCAGACTCCCTGCCGAGCAGGGAGCCCGATGCGGGACTCGATCCAGGGACTCCAGGACCATGACCTGAGCCGAAGGCAGTCGCTTAACCAACTGAGCCACCCAGGCGCCCCGCCTCCTGGATTTTGATGGCTGTTTCTTTCCCCAAATTAGGGAAATTCTCTGCTATAATTTGCTCCAATATACCTTCTGCCCCTCTCTTTCTTCTTCTTCTGGGATCCCAATTATTCTAATATTGTTTTATCTTATGGTATCACTTATCTCTCGAATTCTTCCCTCGTGATCCAGTAGTTGTTTATCTTTTTCTCATCTTCTTTATTTTCCATCATTTGGTTTTCTATATCACTAATTCTCTCTTCTGCCTCATTTATCCTAGCAGTTAGAGCCTCCATTTTTGATTGCACCTCATTAATAGTCTTTTTGATTTTGACTTGTTAAGATTTTACTTCTTTTATTCCTCCATAAAGGGTTTCTCTGGTATCTTCCATGCTTTTTTCAAGGCCAGCTAGTATCTTTAAAATCGTCATTCTGAACTCTAGTTCTGACATCTTACTAATATCCATATTGATTTTAAAAATTTTAAAGAAAGAAAAACTTATATATGTACAAAATAAGGGTTAATACAATGAAGGGATGGAATATGAGTGTAAAGATGAAAATTATAAAAGATTTTATAAAAGGAATTGACAGAATAAGAAGTTGGTTGAAAAAAGAAAGAAGAGGATTTAAAAAAAAAAAAAGGAAAAAGGGAGATAATGTGATCAGGCAGGAGACTAGAACAAAGCCATAGACTAGACATTTAGGGTGTATTTTGGTCTGTTAGAAGAAACTGTATCCCAAAATTTTATAGTGAGAACAACATATATATATATATATATATATATATATATACCCAAAATAAGGTTAACTACTATGAAGGGATAAAATATAACTCTAAAAAACGAAAGAAAAATAAAAAAGACTTTTTAACAAATGGATTGTAAGATGTTAGTTGATAAAGGGAAAAAGAAGAATTAAAAAAAAAAGAGAAAGTTAAAAAAAAAATTAACTTTGAAAGGCTAAAGAATCATGGGAAAAAAGCCATGAATTCTATGTGCAGTATTCCCCTAGCGCTGGAGTTCTGTCATTCTCATTGATCAGTAAACTTGGCCTTGGCTGGCTGTTCTTGCTGATCTTCTGGGGGAGGGGCCTGTTGCCATGGTTCCCATATGTCTTTACTGGAGGCAGAATTGCCCTCCCTTGCTGGTCCAGGCTAAGTAATCTGCTCGGATTTGCTCTCGGGAGCTTTTGTTCCCTGAAAGCTTTCTGTACAGCTTTCTGTATAAGAACTCAGTTCCCCACTCCTCTGTGTGCCCCCAAAGAAAAGCAGTCAATCACTCCAGTCTCCAGGTCTTCAGCCTCACTCCATGCTCACCCAGCCTGTGATGGAGCGTTTCTATCTCCGGCACACGACCCTATGTGGAATCTCCAAACCCAGCAGATCCCTGCGGTGTACTCCCACACCACTCCTCCCTGGGGAGGAAGTCAAGTCTCCTGGACTTGCCACTTGTTGGGTTCCTGCTGGAATAGCAGTGGCCCGACTGTGCCGCAGATCACAGTTTATGGCAACCCCGAGGTGTGATCCTGCTCCTTGGTTCCCTCTCTGCAGCCGGCTTCCCTGCTCTGATACCTGCAAGCCCTGCCACACTCAAGGACCCCCGGTCTTTCTGTGACCCCGAGTTTCCTGAGACCACAGTGTCCCAATGAGAGTTCCACCCCCCACTTAGCCACTTCAGTGACGTCCCTCAGTTGAACAGATTTTGAAATGTTTCAATTTTGGGCTCTGCTGCTCTATCACTTGCCAGGCCTGGCTAACAGAGGCCCTCCCCCGCTATCTATCTTCCCGAATATCACCTCGGATTCTCTTCTCCACACGTCCTGCCTTCCAGAAAGTGGTCGCTTTTCTGTTCAGACAGCTGCTCTACTCTTTTCTTTGATCTCCTGTTGAGTTTGTAGGTGTTCAGAATGGTTTGATCCCTAACTAGCTGAATTCCTGGGACCAGACGAAATGTCGGTCTCCTACTCCTCCGCCATCTTGCTCCTCCCTCCAAGGCTAATGTGAATTTATTAAATAGTCTACAATTGCTGGTCAGGAATTGTAAGAGAGGGTAAGACAGAGAGGGTGTATTGAGAGAGGGGCTGGGAGGGGAGCTATATAGAAATCCCAGTGTGGAGATGAGTCAGAGTCAAGCAAGAAGAGCTGGGACCTAAGGTAGCCATGGTCTTGGTATCACCCAAAACCAAGCAGAAGTGTTGTGTGAAATCCACATTGGAATCCAGAGAATCCAAGGAAGGTTTCTTGGGAGTGTTGGCTGGACACTCCATGGTTAACATAGGCTCATACTGCGTGAGCATAGAGCTGTGACAGAATGTTAAAGGAGGCAGAATGAACAGCTGATTTTGAATTCCAGGTTTGCCCTATGTGAGGTGTATGATCTTTACTCTCTATGAACCTCCTGTTTCTTATCTGTGAAATAGAGGTTATAATACTTATATTAAAAGATAGTTGGGAGGATTAAATGAGATTAAGTGCAGACAAAACATAACACTTCACCTGAACAAAGTAGGTACTCAATAAATGTTAGTTCCCTTCTTTAATGTTCAACTTTGAGCAGGGCAGACCTTGAGCCCTCCTTTCCTCTGTGGGTCCTTGCTGATCCTCAAGAGCTTCTGCCCCTTTACTAACTCACATTTTATATGGGCTCCATAAAAATTAGACCTTTGGATAGAATACAATTGAAGGGCTTTGGGGAGAAAAATTATTGATCTTCTGATTATTTTTTCTTAAAGGACCTCTTACAGAACTGTTACCTGGTACATGCCTATAAACCTTAAAAATGTACAGCTGGGTGTCCATTTATCTTAAAAGTCAGTTCAGTAAGGGTGTATTGAAATTCACTGTGGTGAATCAAGATGCTCAGGGCTTTGCATTCTGACAGCAAAGTCACATTCTAAGAAATCACATTGCAGTTCTTTGAATTTTGTTCTTTATGCAGAATACTAGATCTGATATATTGGCCTGAGTATTTTCCTAAAAATGTATTTGAGATAGTGCCTAACCATTTCTTGATTTACTGATCTCTGTCACTTAAACATTACTTACACAAATAATAGGAAATAACCACAAGATTATGCTTTTTCTATTCCAGTTTTAAAAGGATAAGGATGATAGGGAGGCACATTTTGAATAGGCAAGTCAAATAATCTGTATCCATTATTTCTATAGCAGGAAAAGATGTTAGAAAAATACATTTGCCATGGAAGAAAGCAATGAAAGGCCACAAATTGCATATTAGTCTAAATTTACTCCTTTGATACTTTTTTTTAAAGGAGGAAGAAGTTCCTTTGATAATGTGACAGAGGCAGGTGAAACCCCCTCTTACACTGTTTGTAAGTCCACCACAGTATCAGTTCCTGGGTCCTCAGATTAAAAGGGCATATTAGAGATTTTCTACAGAGCCAGGTTCTAGCTATTCAAAACCTCATTTGGATCATGACTTTATATTATCTTGTGAACTTTGGTAAATTTCTTAATCTCTCATTTGTAAAGCTCTTCAAATGATATTATGTGTGAACATGGTTTATAAACTTAAATTCTCTACAATATTGTTGTTTTAATCTTCTGGAAGTGTTCTTTTCCTGGGAAGGTAGTAAACTCAGCCAAAGCTTTGAGAGTCATTATATAATATAAGATGGCATCAGGTCATCTACTACCTCATTGCTGTACAAAAGATTTAGGTCCTTATTGCCCAAATATTTCCATGATAATCTCTCAGAAGTGCATATACAAAATAGTAAGCTCCTTCATCCTTCTCATCTTTAGCAGTATAGAAAGGCTCTACTGCATTATTTAAAAATTCAAATCACCTTTTTTTGTCAATGGGAAAGTCTGATGAATTGTAAATAATATCTCTCATAGATACATCTGTATTGCATTTATCTAGTTTATCTAGTTGCAGAAATCCTCCAAATATAAAAATCCAACATTAATCCCCAAATGTCTGCTATTTTGCTTTTTATAAATAGCTATACCATATTTTCTTTCTCCATACACTTCTATTTAGGAGCATGCATTTATAAGTCTAACTCCCTTCACATTATTTTGAACAGATTTCATTTGACCAAGAAATATTAGCTCTCTTAGGCTTAATGTGCACATTTGCATGCCAATAAATGGGATGTGATATTTACTTCATGGCTGTTTTCATAGCAGTGATGATTTTTGGTTCCCAGAACTAAGTAAATGTGTCTAGATGGCCCAGGATCCACTTTTTGTATCATTAAGCATAATAAAATTACTCATTTGCTGTATATAGCATGCATCAATCTTTATCTTACATCAATAAAGGCTGACATTGTTTTATTCCTTTCTTCCCTGTTTTGTTCTTTCATTTTCTAAATTTAGCTCACATGTACATTGTTTCCATTTTTTATTTCAGCCTGAGTAATTTATTGTCATGCATTTTTTTTTTTTGGTCTATTTAATCACTTGAAGAATTTTGAGTTAGGTGCTATACTCATTCAGATAATTATAAATTATTTCACATTAGGTAACTTATCAGAATACAGATTTTTATGGCCATCTCTTTTCTTCTTCTTCTTCTTCTTCTTTTTTTTTTGCTTTAAACTAATATTTCCATTTAATAATATAAGGTGACATTCTTTCTATGTCAATAAGAACATGATTGCATAATGTTCTGATGTTTCTAGTTATAGAAAGTGCCACAGAGAGCATTCTTAATGGTGTGCAGTTTTTAGACTTTACATGCTATCACACTGATATGTGGCCCTATGTCTATTGCAGCCTTATTTACAATTCTGCAAGACAGTAAGAACACATGCTGGAGTTCAGGGACAAATCCAAGATCAAATCTTGAGAGGCTGAGCCAGGAATCAAAGCAAAGAACTAGAACATTCTTCAGTAGTCCAGATGAATTTGTACATTTCCTTGTAGCAGGACTTCATTTCCTAAGCCATGAGAACATCTATTATTTTGGGCAGTTCTATGGACTGAATTACATCCCCTCCAAAATTCATATTTTGAAGCCATGACCCTTGCCCTTACATTGCGGTGTTACTAGGAGATGGGGTCTTTGAGGGGTGATTAGGCTTGGTTCAGGTCATGAGAGTGAGGCCTTCATGTTGGGATTAGGGTCCTTATAAGAGACACTGGAGAGCTTCCTCTGCCTCCTCTCTCTCTCTACCATGTTAGGAGATGATGAGAAGGTGGCCATCTGCCAAGAAGTAAGTTCTCTGCCCTGGAGAACTGAATCAGCCAGGAAGTACTCAATCTTAGATTTCCCAGCTTCCAGAGTTGTGAAAAATAAGTTCCTGCTCTTTGACTGACTCAAAAAGATACATGCAACCCCCTATTCAGTACAGCATTATTTACAATAGCTAAGATATAGAAATAACCCAAGTGTCCATCCATAGATGAATGGATCAAGAGGATATGGTACATATATACAATGCATTATTACTCGCCACAAGAAAAGAGTGAGATCTTGCCATTTGCAATGACACAGATGGAGCTAGAGAGTATAATGCTAAGTGAAATAAGTCATTCATAGAAAGACAAATACTATATGATTTCACTCATACGTGGTATTTATGAAACCAAACAAAGAAAAAAAGACACACAAAAAATTAAAAACCAGACTCAAATACAGAGAACAAGCTGGTGGTTGTCAGAGGGTAAGTGGGTAGGGGGATAGGTGAAGTAGATACAAGAGATTAAGCATACACTTATCTTTCTATCTCTTAATCCACCCAGGACGATTGCAAATAACAGTATTGGGAGTATTAATGTCAATAACACACCAGACCCAAAAAAGAAAAAAAAAAATCAAAACCAAAACACACACATGCTGAAGAAAAAGATAAAACACTAGATTTTTCAATTAAGGCTTTAATTTTTTGAAAAATGGCCAAAGGGTGTAAAGCACCTTTCTTATCTAATCTTTTTTAGCTAAAATGCTTATAATGTTCCTGAAAATTCGTTGCACTTCTTTTGATCACCACTGACCGCAGCTACAGAATACCTGGATCAGATTTCCAGGTTACCTGGTTTTAGATAACAGTTTCCCTTTCTTTCTTTCTTTCTTTCTTTCTTTCTTTCTTTTTCTTTCTTTCTTTCTTTCTTTCTTTCTTTCTTTCCTTCTTTCCTTCCTTCCTTCCTTCCTTCCTTCCTTCCTTCCTTCCTTCCTT